>NW_009233803.1:0-59975 GCF_000690835.1 Fulmarus glacialis | reverse complement strand
GTAGGGAACAATGCAGTTGGTACACTGTAAGATGAAAACTATAAGCTCATGGTTTATTTAAAAGCATATAGATGACTTGCAGAATACATTAAAATATTCAAACTGAGAAAAGAAAAGATAGGTTTGCATTCATATCTTTCATGGGTTATTTAATCTGCTCTGTATAGTTTCCAGTTTCAGTACTAATAATACCACATAGTGTTCTGAAATTTTTCATTTGTTGAGTGAAGTTTCTGTTGCTTCTTTGTTAACAGCATGTATCTTTTTCTTCTTTCCTTTTCTAGTTAACTTTCATTTACCTGTTTATTTTTTATTTTCTTCCATCTAGAATGGAAATATTTCTTCTACCCTGCATTCACAATCACCATCTTCATTATTAATCCTGAGAACAGCATTACTAATGGACTAATTATAATTTTGATCACTAAAAAACAAGTTCATTTTCTGATGAGACGCAATTTTCTTCATATGCATTTTGAGACCCTTGATTTTCTTCCTTTATAATCTTTGTAGACAACCCTTCCTCATAATGTATAAAGACGACAACTTGTGAATAGATTGTTAAGATTCTCCTTATTCCTTGTGATACTTTTCCCTGTCGCTTGTCTGTCTATATATGCTTGTGGAAAAAAAAGTCCTCTACCACTTTTCAATCTTGTTTAATTAGAATGGTTAATTGCTTAGGTTCACTTTATTGAGCTGGATATTTCACTTTAAAGGACCTTGGGACCAACAAAAGAAATGCTCTACCAAAAATAAATATTTATTTTACAATAAGCATTCACTCTCATCATCTCATAAACACACACTCATACATAATTTACGCATTTTAAAGTATCCTTAGAGGTGTCTTATATAAAATCTGAATTTTTACCTATTTTGTATTGGTACAGTTCTATTGACTTGGAGTAACTTATACCGACGAACTGACTGGGCTGTTTGAGTGCATGTGCACTTTGTTTAGTACTTATACATAGACCTGTCATACGTGCTTCAATAGAAGAGTAATTTCAACTTCATGATCTGGTCCTCACTCTGTGTTTGAATACAACTGTGGATGAAGATGCATATGTATGCACCTATACACAAATTAAAAAAAAAAACAACTATAGTGGCTATAGTCTAGCATGTATATCTCTTAGAGAAAATATTCTTGTTTCTTCCGGACCAAATCAGACAGTTGACTTTTTTAAAAATATGGATTTTAAGTATGCTTCATAAAATCAAAGGGCCAGGTGCTGCTCAGAGTAAGTTGGCCGCTAACTTAACTGAAAAAGGACTGGTTCCTAACTAAATATGTAAGACCAGACAATGATTTCATTAATAAGGTATCGCCTACAAGCCCCCCCATCCAACCCTGAATCCTAGTAAATTTGTGAAATACAAACATGTAAATTTTTAAAAGTAAGACATCGTAATGCTGGATAGGAATGTATGATTTAAAGTATTTCAAATTTTATTAGTACAGTATAATCACTAAGAAAATACTCTAAGGTCCATAAAGTATTGAATGTAGTCAAATAAAATGACTTTTTATTGCAAAGAATTATTGGAAATGTGAGCCTCTGTTCTACTAGAACTTGAGATATTCAAAGCCTGTCCATCAGCCTAACACGAATATGATTTCATTAATTATCATTATATATTTGGTAGAATATCTGGCTAGAAAATCATTCTAGATGATTTGTATAAAATGAGATTTATCCTAAATTAAATCCTCATTAATCAGTCATTCTCATAAAAGTATATGCTTGGCTTTTAATACTTGGAAGGAGCAGAGTCATATGGTATTCTCTGATGTGCTTTAGTTTTACTTAAGATGAAACATTTTATTTCTAACTTACTTCATTTAAAAGGACATATTGCAGAATACTGTGATAATTTGTCAAACAATCCAAATCCTGAAATGTGACAAATCAGATACTTTTCTGCTCTGATTAGCATGTAATAGTCATGAAGAGTTCAAGAGAAGACTTACCTGTTATTTCGTCTTGATTTGGATTTTTTGGTGTTTTGTTAGCATGGCAGTTGAAAGAAGAAATTTGAGAAAAAAAAAAAGGCTCCAAAGGGAGAAAATAAAACCTTATTGTTGGATATATAACATAGCATCCAAAATAAATCAATCATCTATTAAACAAATTTCCAAACAGATAAGATTACTTTTTTACCACTTCTCCCATCCTTTATTTTTTTCCTCCATTGGAGATTAAATAAGACTCTATAATGGCCCTAGATGGGTCACACTAGCAGCCATTGGCTATAAAACACCAGTAATTTCCACATGAAGTCCTATAAGCCTATAGGCTGTCACATGAAGTCCTATAAGGAATTAGCAGTTCTAAGAAATTAAATTGCTTTTCCCCAACCCCACCTTCAGTTTAACAAAAATAACCACAAAAGCTTGGGTTTGGGGAACAGAAGCAAACACAGGACTAGTTACTCTAGTTATGGCTTCCTACTCGTTTGCTGATCGGCAACCTCTTCCTCTGTTGGCAGCTAACAGGGTAAGAAGGGACATCAGATCTGCGCAAAGATAAGCAGCTACCCATTTTTTCCCATTTTCTGGGCAGGATTTTTCCCTCCGGCTGAAGAAAAGATTTTGTCTCTGCTCTTCTGCCCTGCTGTTTTGAGGCAATAATCTCTCTACTGGAAAGGAATTTGTGCTTCTCAGTAAGTTCTTCATGTCTGGGCAAGGCCATTTTTTTTCCCCTTTGTTTCTTTGCTCAGTCGGGAAGGCTGGGTAATCCTCATGGGTTGCTTGTCAACAGGTGATTTAGCAGCAAGTGCAACAGGTGAGAAGAGTAGTAATAATGATTATACAATTTACATTGGTTTTATACTAGAAAGATGTACTGCCGAGCTCTTGAACCTCTGTAAGGGCCTTACTGATAGGAACCACAGGACACCTACAATCATAGAATCATAGAATCATAGCATCATAGAATACCAGGTTGGAAGGGACCTCAAGGACCTCAGTGCAGAAGAACAGCAACAGGGAAGAGGAATAAGAAGGTCTCATCTAACTGCTTTTCTTCTAGATTATTTAGTACCTCTTCTTAAACCACAGTCCTTACAGTTGTAGTCACTGATTACAAAAAGCTTGAGTTTGTTCACCCTCCCATGCATACTTTTTTGAGTTTTTCTATGTTAAGTTTAGCTCATGAGATTTCATATACTCTCCCTGTATCTGAACTCTGATTGTTCCAAGTATGAATTTCTCCAATTACCTGGGTTAAATTCAGATCAAGATGATTTGACATACCGTAGGAAGAAGATTGTTTCTCTTTGACCACCTGCTCTCAGGGCAATGAACAATTTTTGCTTACAGGGCAAACTCCTGAACTGCACACACATTGACACCAGGAGCAGAACATAAAAGAAAATCTGATCTGACCTATGGTATATTTGGCAAAAATCCCAGGTCAATCACCTTTTTTTATGTGATCACCCCCAGCCCCCCGCCCCGAATATATATGTGAAAATTTTTGTGTGCGGATTTCAACATCGCTACCACTGCTGATTCTTCAATATTTCTTCTGGATTATTCTTAATGCAGCATTTATCTTAGACTCTAACCAGGCTGCTTTTCTTACTCCTTTTTATTCCCTTCTTATCACAACTCCTAAGTTATTCAGGAAATTGTTGAGTGTTATCCCTAATCCTTTTGTTTTTATTAGCTCACAGTTATTTTTTTCAACTGGGGCTACATGCTTCAAAGTTCACCTTCTCCATCAGAATGCTGCAGGTATACGTCTTTATACACATGCTCACTCGCTCTTAAAACTTTGTGCTTTGTCACTCTGTCCTATTCATGCAGAAAAATGACGTCTCCCACACAGAGACGGAGTGGGAGTGACCCTAGCATGTGTTGTGTCTTCAGAGATGACAGTGGTAATATTATAAAGTAGGGGTTTTTTGTAACTGAAGTACCTTGATGGCATTTTTCACCTGGGGATTCAGATCTAAGTGAAATCAGTTTATTCAAAACATAGTCCTGGAATATGAGAACAAAATATATCTGTTCCTTTTTACTGTAAACTCTTTTTCATTGTACTGTTAGGTCCTTGCTTAGATTACTATTCTCTATCAACAGTTAATTATGTCCTTAATATGAACTTCAGAATAGACCAGAGTCTGTCTCTACTTAGCTCAATCAGGAAAAAGACTTAGTGACTTCAGTGAATATCATACCTAAGGCAGAATTTATTTTACACTTACTTTGAATTGTTTGAATTCATGAAACAAATATGAAAGAAATTCTAAAGCAGACGACTGCTAAAAGGTAATCTACATAAAAAATAAGGGATGTAAGTTGGGAAGTTGTTACCAAATTCAAGTCTCAAATGCAGGAAATTCTACTGAAGATGGATATGCAAGATATGCAGGGGAAGATGATATTGAAGAAAGGGAAAAAGGAAAAAGCCAAAGGTATGCAACTTACCTTTCCTGTTCTTTCTTTGGGTCACGGTTTTGTGGACTATTGAAGTCAGTGGCACTTCATAATTGATTTTGAACTATTTGTAGTTGTTATAGTTGTGCTTTGAACTGGTTTTAGGTTATGATTTTTTTTTTTTTTTTTATGCCTAGATTGGTTTTAATCTACATCATTGCCTGGTGTGATTTGCAGTTTGTGATTTGCACAAATATTTGGGCCAAGGCGAGGGTGGAAGTGGACTGGAAGTGAGCGGAACAGTGTTAGTACGTGTGCCCTTTTGATCAGCAGTATTAGCTGAGATGTGAATCCCCTGCTGACAAGAGTTATGCCAGCTCCGGTCCCTGAATATGCTATGCAAGCTGGCATAGATTGTGCTGCCTGAGTAGGACACAGAAACACTTTAATACATCCACTATTCTGTATTCCCAATCTAAATAACATGAAAAATATCCCTGTTACTACAGAGGACAATTGAATCTTGTTGAGGTTTTCCTTTGGCAGTGGATACATTTTGGGACAAGTCTTAGTTGTTTTTTCAAGGCTAAGAAGTAGATTTATATATATAAACTACATATCCTCTAATGATGTAAACTACCCACTGACTTCGGTAATACCATGAAAGTTTGTATGCACTAACCATGAAACATGAGATATTAAAAAAGGAGGGAAGGTGATCAAGTATAAATTTTGTAAAGGAAGTCAAGACTTTGGGCTAAATGGTCAACCCCTTCTTCAGAGTAATCTTAAATAGAAGAACAAATACTGACAAGAAAGTATACTTAAAAGAAAATTATATGAGTAAAACTATGCAAAACTAGGCTATGCCTAGGCTATCGAACTCAGGTGATTAATACACACACATTTTATGGCCAGGAATTCAATAGCAACTTTGCATAGCAGATAACTTCACACAGCAAAAGACATTTCTATCCTCAACAAAACTGTGTTTTAAATTCACAAACATATCCTGTTAACAAGAGAAATTAATTAAAATATAGATGAAAAATATAAATAAATAAAACATACTGAGTTCTGTGATTTCCAATATAAATTACAACAATTCCTTAGAGATATATTGGAGAACTGTGATGGAACAAATAAAGGTTATGGCCTTAATGATTCAAAGTAGAAATCAATTTCTAACCACAGTACAGTTCCAGTTAATATGAGTAATCAAGAACAATACTCTAAAGACAAAAATAGCGAAAAAAATTTATTCTAATAGAAAATGTGCTATTGTAAGGTTTAAATCTTAGCACCACTCATGTACAGGCTTGGGAACTGAACTAACTGCAGTCTCTGCCTGACTTTCAAACCTTCCCAAACTGACACTGCTTTGCTGGTAAGAATATTTCTATCTATATATGCAAAAGTGTCAATGGAGTTTGACTTCTGACATGGATGTCAAGACACACCTGGTAATCACACCAAAAAGTGAAACACATTTCAAACTGGATTCTTCCAAAGACCCTAAATGTCATCAACAGATATGCACTCTTAAGTCAGCTACGTGCCTTTGCAGACCTACCTTGAGAAACCTTTCTGTCAAATCTTATCAAGAAAGTATTTGGCACCTCTGAATACTTTTAGTGGTTTAGGACTTTCCTCTCCCCTCTTTTTCTGACACTAGATTCCCTTCTTTCTGGTGACTTAGGTTTGTATGCTTCTTCTCCACCATACTTACCCATGAAGACAATGTTGAGAGAAAATTACTGAAATGATGTTGTGTATGTATTTGCGGATGAAGTAGAGCATCCAAACATATATTAGATGCCTCTAATCAGAAGGCAGGGAAATTATAGGAGTCAGTAAAATCGTACTTATTGCCTACATATATGATCACTTCGCTATTGTGGATGCATTTAAAAATTAGAAAAATTGGTAGATCTTTTTATATACGTACACTGGTGGGCTGCAGGAATAAAATTATCTGAAAAGGCTGACAAAGATAAATACACTCTGAAAACAATGTAATAGGGCCACAACAATGAACAACCAAAATATTAAAGGTGTCATTGTAAGAATAGAAATTAGCTTAACAAAGAGAAAATTTAGAAGTATGATCAATTGCTGTCTGAATATCGAGATAGGTGAAAGTGATTCTCAGCTGAATGTTAGAGAAATGTCCTGACACTGAAAACTACTAATTTTCCACAACTACTTCAACTGTTTTCTCTGGGTTTTGGGGTTTGGTTGGTTAAGTCTTAAAGAGCATTCTTCCTCCATTTGCTACCTCAGTTTTCCCTATGTTAGGCTAAGACAATTATTTCTCTTCTTCTCTGACTGCCTTAGAAACCTCTCCTTTTTTGCTCTTTCATTTAAGCACACAGCCAAAGAAATCCAACCTCCTATACAATATAATGTTTCGTGTTATTGCTGTCCACAGTAGAGATAAGCAATAGCATAACCTCTTGTTATTCCATGTACTAGGATTTCCTTCCTTATTCTGCTTTTTGAAATGGCATTTTATCGAGGTATTTTATAGCTCCTAGGAAACAAACTCTCTAACAACTAAAGACAACAGAAGTCAAAGCCTACTGGAATTTTTCTGTAGTATAGTCAGTTCATCAGTTAACTGGCAATAAACACAGAATTCAGTCAGTAGTTCATTTGATACCCATTTGCACCTTTAACACTATCTCACAGCCTAATGAAGGGTTGCTCTGGCATTATGAAATATGGATGTGCAAACTGGTAAATGTTCTTAGGCAGTAGATGAGGAACTTTCAGTGCATCTTTCATTTAAAAATCAATTAACCAATTCTTGACAGATACATGATTGGAGAGAATAATTAGAAGGAAAATCTGGGCTACAAATTGTAGCAACTGGATAAAATTTGTAGAAGGGGAAGCTGGGGCTTGAATTTCTTTGGACCCGTTTTATACTTCTTGCTGTTTGTGCTGCATGAGTAAAGGGAATCCGTGTGCTGAACCTGCACTCATCTTCTTGAAAATATTTCTGGTTAACTTCTGAAAGATGGTGCAGTACTTACGCAGCGACTCCTTAGAAGCATGCTCCTGTGTTGGAGAGTGGGATTTTGAGTCAGGAATTCCTGACCTGTTGTAAAGGAATTGGTTTTGCAACCTAAGGATAACTAAAGCTGACATCACTCTGATGTCAGTTCCCCTCCGACATATGTCCTTGCTGAAATCTCTCCTTTGGGATATGTAACCTTCAAACAAGTGAATACAGATCTACTGAGATCCAAATGCTCTTTTATTGTGTGTGAACAAAATGAGTAATTTTGCTTCTCTTCAAGTGCAATGTATCATCCTAATAATGTGCTTTAGTCACTTCTCTCATCAGATGAAGTTTCACAAGTCTGCTTGGCTTCTAATATGCCACAGTTTTTGCTGCTTCACCTATGTGCTTGTCCATAATAGCAATGAAAAGCTAACATGATCTGTTCCATTAGTAGCAACAGTCTCACAGACAATAGGATATTTTACAATATAAATTTGGATAGCGACAGAATTACATTCAACAGCGAGATTTTAGAAATAGTTAAATCCCCATTTATAAATTATGGAATAATTCTCTCTCAGTTTCAAGTATAGAAAAGACATGATAGGCCATGTTAAATGATCCAAAAACTGCAAAGCATATTACTCTCAAACTATCCAGATTAGTGTCTTGATTCATTATAATAGCAGTTGCTGTTCACACTACTAAGACTGAGATTCATTTCTACTGTGGTAGCATTTCTGTTCTAAATCATATCACTCAGAAGTTTATGGCTTAGTCACTTACAGATGGCCTTCAGCCAAAAAATGTCTTATAGAGATTGTTTACATTTGTGTAGAGGTACAGACATAGGTTTATGTTTTCTGGTTTTCCAGTTATAGAGGGAAATGCAAGAGTATAGGGATGTGTTCAGGAGCAGAGTAATATAGCTCTACATCAGTGGTGTCAGTAGTAAAAAATCTGAGGCTTTGTCATTTGAGGAAAAACTTTGCAATAAACTGTTGTGGGATTGGAGATTAAAATGTCTTCAGTAGGTTATTCTTCATGTCACCATTAGGAATGCCTTGTTTGCTTCATTGTGCATCAGGGTTAACTAAGCCAACCTTTCTGCAGAACATTAAAAATCACCACATTTTTGCAGGTCAAGGGCTGGATTCTCAGGAAAAGGGAAGGACAGCAATTGGCACTGAGGAGATGATGTGCAAAATGGACATTAAAAAGATTTTGTGTTGCATGATTCTGAACCTGTTCAGTATTGACACACTAAGGAAACCTGGATCCTTCTACCCTTTCTTGCTCAGTTTCAGAGTGTTCATTTCTGTTCATCTGCTTGTCTTTTATTTTAATTATCCCTTTAAGGTGGAGAATATCTTTGCAGTGTGTCTAGGAAACATCGAATGCAATGAGGGTCTGTTCTCTCATTCAACCTGTGTCGACATGGTAATGCAGTTATTGAAAAAAACCCCAAACAACATGTGTGTTGCTCTGATTGTGCTGTTTAGAACAGCAGTATACTGACAGCATGAAATAGAAACCATTAGCCGCAAGCTCCTCAGAGATCCCTTTGTACATAGGTGTTGCAGGTTGAGCCAGTTTTCGGCAGGCAGGACAATGGGGTTCCTTTCTCTTTTTTGTATCTTCACATGGGTGATGATCACGTGCTATGTATAATCTGAGGCATTTCACACCAATTGGCAATCTGACAGAATAGCAAAGAGGGGAGTTGCATAGCTTATTGTCAGCAACCAACATTCACTGGTCGGGAGTTTGGGGAGGAATTGTTCATGCTGGTAATATTCAACCAGACTTCTGGTGTGCTTGTATACAAGTTTGCTTTGGTGTCACAACATGCTCCTTTGTTGCAAGAACTCCTTGTGATACCTCTAGCTCCCAGGACAAAGATCCTCCCAAACTTTGATTCATCTCATACTCTGAAGAGAAGGAAGACAAATTTCTTCAGTTCAAGGTAAAGTTCCCATAATATGACTGTACATCTTCTACTCGTTTTCTGCATTTGACCTTTTCCAAATTTTGGACAAATCTATTTTCCCTCCCGTCCTTTTGTTTCTTTTTGACTTTGGTGATCTGTCACATTGGATCCCAAATGACCAGTGTTGTGCCATGGCCTTGTTTGGAATGGTACCTTCTATTTTAATTTCTTCTTAATGGGCAAAGTAGGACTTTTCAAAAAGCACAATAGAAAATAGACAACGTACTCCTCATTCTTCGGTGAATGAAACAGCTGTCTGGCATTCGTGCATTTGAAACCTCCCTTTATTCAAATGGTTTAACAAGGGGATGAGGGATTGATTATACCTGTATTTTGCCAAAGGTTATGTACAGAAAATATGACCTTTTTTCTTCCAGTCTACAAAAGGTGTCTCAGAACCACTGAGTAGAAGCCTACTAAATGATATTTTCTTTCAGAAAGCCTTTTCTTTTCTAGCTGAATCCCAATATTACTATTAACAAGCTATTAAGTGCTGTGCGACATGAAATATAAGTCATTGTAGACTATTTGTGCCAGTATGATATAATACTCTAGTCAGCTCATGTTAGAGTTTAATAAAAAAGCCACCTAGATATTTATATGGAACTGATTTTAATAAATACAGTATAGCGTAACATATGTTTTACCTTATTAGACTCAAGGTGAGCTGAAACTGTATTGGCAGCACAATTTAGCATTTATAATATGCTTTTATTAAGACATGCTCAGTAATGCAACTTTCTGAAATTAATCACTTTTATTTGTGTGTTTTTAAACATCTTCAGGGAAGTTGATACCATTCATCACTCTGAAATACTGAAGCCTGTTATTGTATTGTTGATATTCCGATGGGCACTATTCATCCACGCTGTACACGGCATACCTTTTAAACGATTATCTTCTGATCTTAGAGACAGAAGGAGACTATATAACAATACAACCTTTTTCCACATAAAGTTTTCCCATGACTTTTTGTTACTCCAGAACACAGAGTTGGAGTTATGACAGGGTGCATATGCAAATACCTGATATTGAAACTTCTATGGCTCAATTAGCCATTTGCTGTGCTGTCATTGCCGAGGTCAGCAGAGCTTCCAAACTGAGCTTTCCTCCTGTATCATAAAGAAAGGGATGCTGGCAGGATCGCCTTTGCCATCTGCAGTAGCGTGAACTTGTTTCCACTGGGATGCTAGTAGTGAGGTGTCCACCGGTGCTTGGGAGAAAGGTAATTCTGAGCAGGCGTGTCAAGGGAAAATACTGTGTTTTAATTTTATGATACAAGTTTGATTCACAACAAACAGACCAAGCTTGGGAGAATTCTGTTTGCAGGATCAGTGCAGCTTTCCCTCTCTAGTTTCCTTTCCTCTTAGGTAGCACCAGAGATTTATAAGGGTTATATAATTACAGTAAGTTGGATGGCATCTCCCTTTGTCTTGTTTCAGAAGCCTACCATAGTAGTGACAGAGAGGATGGCTTTGCTAGTTTTCCATCTACCAGAAATCACTCATTCCAGCATGCCCAAAGAATCTGTGCTTAAGAGCAAAAAAGACAAAGTTATTTGTGATTCTACAGAAATTGCTAAGTATGGACCCTCAGTGATACTGCTGTAGCTGAACGCAGACCTCTGGCTTCACAAAACAAAACTGTTGCTAGAAACATTCAAAAGTAAGCAACAATTTACTGCTAACAGGAAAAAAGTAAGGGTTGGAATATAACAGTGTAGTAGGATTTTCTTGGATTTAAAGATCTTGGTTAAAATTTTCAGACTCAGACAGCACCAGTGAGAGATGTATGTCCATTAAATACCAGGGTCTGCATGCCAGATTTGTCCTCTGTGCTCTGAAAATAAAGATGCATGTGGCAGCAGCGGTGCTGTACAGGAGCAATAATATTATTGTGCAAAAATGAGAAGTGAACTGAAACTGTAAGTGTCCAATGTGGGGGTGTTGGCTTTGCCCCTGTTGAACAAACAACTACCTATCCAGAAGACAGATTCTGCTTCTCCCGAAGTCAGAGTAGTACCAGTGAATTTACTGGCAAGAAAACTGAGTAAGAAAACACCAAAGCAAACTATGGGTAACTTAGTGTAAATTTGAGATTGTAATGAGGTGGGTGACAGATCTGTGTTGCAGTCTTGATCAAATTGTTTGCTTGGTAATTAATATAAGCATCAGATTTTTTTTCCCCCCACAACTTTAGAATGAAGTTTTAACACACAACAAAAGAAATTGTTCTGAGTGAAGCGCTTTACTAACAGAAATTGTGAAACGTCTACAGGCAGTTCTCCCTGCTACTCAGGCCTTGGCAGGAGATCAGTCATATTCAATTACATGGTAAGATTTTGGCATGCAATGTAGGGAATTTTTAAAAAGTCAGAAATATTTTCACTCAAGACTTAAAAAGACCAGAGTTCTTCATCATAAAGGGCAAATACAAAAATCCTGGATATAGATGTCTAGGCGTTCCAAATCTGCGTATTGAGGTTTGATCACTGAGGCTAGAGACTGAAGCATTTGTGAGAAATCTTACCTCTTTGGAAGTATCACAGACCTAACCAGCATGGTTGGCATGGTAGACACTGTATATTGAAAATCTGGAGGGCATCTGACAGCACGTCACATAAACTATAATAGCTAAGCTGAGAATAAGTGATGTTCACATAATTTACAGTGTGCCCATGTAAAATAAGACTATACCATTCTGAGACTGTGAATAAGACAGATACTTTTAAATATTAATGCACCACTAACCAATACAACAAAACTGGATTTAAATACAGTGTTGCTGGTTTCGCCTAAAAAGACAGGCCAAAAAAGTGATGATAATGGCCATAATAAAGATTGCATCCATGAGCTTACACCAAACTCTTATCCTTTCAAGGAGCTATTCTTGCTTATACTTTGTTTTGATCTGGCTAGCACAAGTTAAAGACCTGTGACTTCAACTGTGATTTTTTTTTTCCTTACCTTTTTCCCTCTTAGAAGACTTGACAAAGTCTATGCCCTCTTTCTTGACCCATTTTATTATCTCAGCTATTAAAACTGTTATTCACAATTGCCATCTGTATCGCAGATCTCTAAATGTGCTGGATACAATTCGCCTATCACTTACCTGAGAAATACATAAAGTAAAAAAAAGTTGTGGAAGAAAATTTGGCTTAAGCAGAATCTCTGCAAGGTTGCTTATTGCTCAGAGTCAGTGTGAAAACAGACAAATATAATATACAGGGCTCATTTAGCAGCCTTTGGGTGTCAGGCTGAGGTAAGAATCCTGAAGTGTGATGTCATTGGTGCCAAAATCAACATTTTAACTATTGATGCTACTCCTTAATAGGGGAAGAAGTTAAGAGGAGACAAAAATTAGTGTGTTCCTTCTGACATTGGTAAAAAGAAAGCTCTATAAGGAATTACATACAGAAAAACGGGTTACGGGTGCATTATTGATGATTCTTTGATCTATGATCAATTTTTATAGTATACTGTTGACCTGCACTACGCTATTTCATGTTGCATGCAATAATTGAGGGCTACAGTAGCTGAGAAAGCCTTACCCTTGGCTATTCCCTGCCCTTTCTTTTCTTATGCTGGACCTGTTGTCTTTGTTAGGTTTTTCTTAAAAGCTTGTTTTCTCCATGGGAGTTCTGTATTGGTTATTTCTAATATTTTAAGTCAGATTATAAATGAATGATAATACCAAAAGAATACAAGTTTGAATTACAGTAGAGCCAGGGAGCTCGGCAGCAGGACTTCTTTTTATTCAATAGGTTGTGGAGGGAACAAAAAACCCAAAAAGTTATATGGTATTCTCTTTCCTGCTATTTCCAGTTTTTTTTTTTTCTCTAGCTTCCCATTTAATGAAATGTATTAGCTTGAGCCTCAAAGAAAACAAAGGAAAGAAAAGGAGGGGGAAAGACAACAACTTAAATTTCTTTATGTCCCCCTTAGTATTGGGGGGTGTAGAGGAAAAAGAATGTAACCTGCCTATCCTTCAGTGATGTATGGTCTAGGGGCCACATTTAGCCCCTTCTTCTATTTTAAAAACAAGGTCTGTATCACCTTCCTTTGTGTCTTTCTCCAAATATGCATATAGGCTGAAATCTGAGAGCAAATTACATGTTCCCTAGGAAATCATACGATAAGAAGGTATTTGATTCTGCAGCCCTAATAACTAAGGAAAAATGGTTGCCTGAATTAGAAATGCAAAAATTGGAGAATTTGCAGATATATTCTTATTAAGATTTTAGATGGATAAAACAAAAATTCTAAGCAGAAAATTAATTTTGCTTCTACTGTTGAAATGCTTATTACAGCGTCTTTTCATAATTAGTGAAAGTCATTTGCAGTGTGATATCCAGATGTAGTCCTAATACACATATATAAATCTAGAGAGATGTACATACATGAGTTGTGATAATTTGAATTATTAGGCTAGCTTTTAGGCTGAGAAATGCAGCAGATGTTTATTCTTAATGGTTTGAACACAGAAGTGAATGGCTGATGCATGGATAAGTGGGGTACACTTACATAAACTAGCAGCAGAATGGGAAAACTGAAGATAATACCTCTTTCCAAGCCTACTGTCTCCCATACTTACTTGTGCCACTTCAGTGAAGCCTCATCTCAGAAAAGCCCAAATAAAGCTTTCTCCTCAGTTCAGTTAGGTATACATAAATATTTGTATGACTGAGTGCCTAAATTACAGGGAGAACTAAAGAAAGATCCACTTTTCTGGGAATGATTGTTTTATCTTCCTGTTTCTCTCTGTTATGTTTTTTGCATTTTGCACAAATGCAGCAATTGTTCAATAACTGAACATTAAGATGCTCTATTTCCCTCTTTAGTGGAAGGAAAGAGCTCCTTTATTTTGTAATGTAAATAAGCGGGAAATCATAATCCTGGAAGCTCTCATAAGTGCAAATACACTCAAATATTCTTTTTCAATATCCGGTAGATTCAAGGAAAAAAACATAATTTCTTTCATCACAATAATTCAGTTACTCCTTTTACTATCTATATTTTATATTTTCTGAAATTGTATCTAATTGTCCTTTTTTTTTTTCTAAAAAGATGTTCGAACCTGGATCTCAAAATGTGCAATTTATCCAGTATATCCTCAACGTACTGTTACTGCATTCATCATTGCTGTTACATGAATTAAAATAAACCTGTAAACCCAAATTTCTATTTTTCCATCTTGGGCTGCATTTTGCATGTAGATAGAATAATTCCAGTAAGTGCAAGCATAGCGGAATTATTGGCAAACTGTGGTTTCTTCTTCCTTTTTGGGCAGTATTGCTCTTAAATGCTTCCTTTTATATCACTGTGCTTCTTTTTAGAGGAATGGATTCTACTACCTATTACTCATTCTTTCATTCAAAGGCAGACCAAAGCTTTGTAACACTTTGAGACAAATATTAAATAAAACTTGACTATTTTTTTAAATCTACCTTTTTAAAAAGCAGTAACTCTGCCAATGTTAAGAGGGCTGCTGAAAACTGTGAAACCACATGCCAGAGCTGAAAGCTCTTAAAAGACCATTGTTTCTAGGGTTGACTAATTGGAGAACAACAGAACAATAAAAGGACAAACGCAGATCTGTAATACTGCTGTGATCCTTGACTGTAACTACATGTCTAATAACTCTCTGCAGTCACAAGATCTTCAGACAGTGATGCTAGGTGAAATAGTGTTGAAAACGTGCATAACATTTCAATATCCAAGGTCCTCGAGTATCCTTAAAAATTTAAATACAAAACCACATTGCTGATTTTAATATCCATATGAATACCTCTGACTATTTCTTCAAGATGCATTGAGAATTGTATTTTATGTATAAAGCATATTTTCCATGAGCTCCCAGGAACAAACTTTAAAGATGAAAATTGATTAATATTTATTTTGCATACAGGCATGGTAAAAAGGGAGCAACAGGCTCACTTCTTAGGTGAAGATGTCTATATTACTTTGCTAGCATTTAACCCTTGTAAATGTATATTTCTTGTAATAAAAAGACATCTCACTGTGCCTTGAGAATAGTGATCTCTTTTCTAAAGCTGGCTAGACATTATTCTATTACTTTCTATATTTGACTAACTGCCAGGATATTTTCTTGTTTTTCTCCTTTCCCCCAGCTGGGATTTGTTATGTGTTGGTTATATGGGAAAACAGAAAAGTTGCTAATATTTTTTCCATCTGGATATTTAAATTAACCAACCTGTGTTGGGAAAATGATACTTTTGCTTTTGAGAGTTAGGAAGAAATGAAATTTAAACTTTACATCCAGTAATAGAAGTCTGGGACCCTATTCATCATATTTGTCCTCAGGACAGCAGCAGTTCAACACGACAGTTTGCAAGGAGTCTAATAGATTGCATGGAAGCATAGCCCCAGGGAAGAATGGATGGATAGGAGCTCATCTCCCATGCATTTCTTTTTGCTGGTCTCATTAGTAAGCAGCATTATCTTCTGTGGTTCTTCTGGGAAGACAGCAGAATTATCAATAATACATTAACATAATTCCCCAAAGAATCATGGGCTGGAGGGACAGAACTGCCCATCCATCGATTTGTTGTTATGCCTTGTGTTCAGCTACAGTACAGATAGTTAGGTTCTGAAAGTTTTCAGGATTTCATTCATATCTGCACTTAACCCACAATCTTTTTGATTCATCAATCACTTCTTAAAATGCTGTAAGCTGTGAATTTTTTGAATCTATTTGTCCCATTATTTCTAGCTGTTACTTCTCTCTAGCAGGAGATGCACTGTCCCCTGAAGTTTTGAAAAAATACTTTCCTGAAAGCTGCACCCCAAACACGTTCTCTACTTTGTATAGAAATGAGGATATAATGGTATAAAGCCTACACTTCAGCAAGGATCCCCTGGACTATGATGTTAGAAGCAAAAGCCACAATTGTTTCCAGCTCTTACTGCATATACACACATACACACACACACACATTTGTACACACGTATATATGAATATATATATATTTATGCACAACTCTCCATGCACTGTATCTCCATGGCCCTTCGGCTGGAAAAGTTTGTTTCCTGTCAAAATACTTGAAAAGATTCATTATTTACTTTCCAAAGATTACTGCGGTTTGATCTTGGCCTATCAGTTCTTAGACAGATTTGACTGCAACGCTCAGAAAATAAATGTCTCTGCCAAAACCATGTTCCAAAATGCAACTGACAGCTGCTTTCTTTACAAACCTTGTCCATTAAAGAACTCTTGAGAAAAACAAACAAATTTAAGCCTAAAACATGAGAGAAATTAACTTATCTTGGCAGAAACTTGGAGAATATTAATAAACCCTAAAGTGAAGAGATTGACTCTACTCTGCAGGAACACCAGGAATAGTGATCTGTCTTGAAGAGCATTATTAATAAAAGGGATTGTTGGTTTGAAAAGTTTCTCTTAACTTTTTACATACAGGGTGATAATAACTAACGTCATTATCTCATCTGACTTCAGAGTAGTGGTCTAGCTGCAATGAGTCCTTGTCCTGGGAGAGGCAAGCTAGTTGTGTTGGTCTAGTATGTCTAGCTGGTTTTGAATGGCAGACTTAAAAGGTTTTTTGGTCATATGCTGTAGCTAAAAGTTGCATAACATGGGGGGTTTTTTGCATTTCTTTAAGGCAAGATTTTTGTTGTTCCTTGTTTCAGAGCTCCTATACCATCCTAAAGAAGTCTGTAAGTCTCAGGACCAAATGTCCCAAACTTTGCCTTGCAAAAAAATAAATGGCCTGAATCACCTTCCCCACCCCCAACATCCTTACACTTACATAAGAAGAATCAATTTTTTTTCTTACTTGGATACTTTCCATTTTTTCCAGAGTCCTTCCCCATCCAGAACCAGGGATTACTATGTAGATAAGCATAAGAAAAATCCCCAGAGCAGTGAGGGAAAATGGCCTTCTGGCATCACTAATTATAACTGCAGAAACATGACCATCCCACCCTTTCTTGCTTTCCCTCCATTTTTTGAGAGAGATATTTTTACCCACTCATTACATGATTTTGGTTTATCTGGTACTTCACAATGGTTGGAGAGGTTCAGTAATTAGACTGATTTTTAAAATGAGATCAAAGACATGTCTATTCTGCTTGGAGATTACTGAATCTAGCACCAGCCATGCTGCTTCTAGGTCTGAGAAGCAGTGCGGGTGCAGGGAGAGTGATTCCAGGTCATGACTTGATATTTTCTCCAGACACAGTATGATGGAGGTATATCCACAGTATGATGTGGATATAACGGTTGAGTAAGTGCAAAGGTAGAGGTCTTCAAACAGTAGTCCTTTGCACAGCACAGATGTGGTATAGCACTTATTTTGAAAGCAGTAGTATAGTAACTGAATGCCCTTCTCTCTCACTGTTCTGTCCACCTCCCTGTCCCAGTGACTAAGCACGCATTTGCCAGTAGAGTAAAAATATATGCTGTTTGAAAGTAGGACTGAAGTTTTCATTTTATGGTTTCTTTAGAAGAATATTATCTAGGGCTCGGGTAACAAACTTTAGAATCAAAACTTGATACAAACACTAACCTTTAAAAGTTTGGAAGACCTCTGGGCCAAGACTTGGAAGCTAGAATCTGTACTTTTCAAGTACATCACGTATTTCAAACCCATTAAAGCCAGAGATAAAAAAATTAATAAATCTTAAATTGCAACCCTACACATTTTCAAACAGCTCCAGCCTCACTCTTCTAATAGAATCATACTTTTTAATCTCCATTTTCCACAAGCACATAGAAGACTGCTTCTGTTCATGCTTAAAAAGTCTTCAGTTTTGATAGGATTGAGTATTCTAGTTCACGCTTAAAAAGAGTCACTATCCAGAAACAGGTTATTTTCTTCCCTTGCCACTTTCTGCCTCATGGATCTTAACACAGTAGTCATTACTAGAGGATACAGGTCATTTAAAAGAGAAAGAGGAATATCTCTCACTGCTCTCTCTGTTCATATAATAACCACACTTAATGTCTTTGTACGTGACTGTTAAAAGACCCAGTTCTGTTTCGTTTTCTACCTGAGGCAATTCTCATGCCCCTGTTGGGTGAATTGTAGCTATTTTTATGTAAGATGTTTTCCATAATTTCTTTAATATTAAGAGAAAAGGGGGAAACTATGAATAGAAAAGGGGAGATTATGATATCATAGTCTCAGGCACATCACTGGGCAGGAGAATCCTATCTTCCATTTACTACTTCAAGGCTTATTCAGAAATTTTACTCTAAAAAAGTCATTTAACTTGCAACTCTCTTCTTGCACTAATTTGAGCTCTTTTCTCTATTTTCCTCTAGCAATAAAGCTTTTAATCATGAAATACACTATGTAAGCTCTTCTTTCATATAGCCAAGGTAAGAGATTCATTAACATCACCACTTCCCTCTTTTTCTCTTCTCCCTCCCCTGCACTTTTTAATGGGCTTTAGCCCCACTATAAAACATATGGTCTTGCTCTGTTTTGTGCTTATGACTTATGGATTTTCTTTTTGATTTTCTTTTATCAGTGTTGCTGACAATTTTTTTACTTATATCCTTTAGTCCAACTTGAAATTAATGAGCAATTCCAGAGCAAAAATCCATTTACGCTGTGCTGAAGCAGACTACCAATCTCAGGAAGAATTCCTCTGAGAAAACAGAGCTGGTTTTCTCCTCTCTGGAGAGGAACACCACTGGTGTACGTGTACTCAAGTAAAGAGCTGTTCTTTCATCTCTTTCCAAGCACCAAATAGCATCAGCACTAGAGCAGTGTGCTTAGGGTTGTTTGGGGGTTTTCCTTGCTTTTGCTTTATTTTTTAAGACCACCAGCAGGATTTAGATAGCTGTTCTAGTGCTTTTTGTAGTCCAATTTCTCACAAGAAGAAACCCTAGCTGATTCAGGATCAACAGCAAAGCCCAAGAGGTAAGGCCATGTCCTGGGTCTGACAGTAGATACAGCTGAGGCTGAGTGGTCAGCTGGTCTCAGCTGTGCATCAAATGCCACCACCACCCTGAAGTGAGAGCCAGTAATGTCTCTTTGGGCAATACTTACTGGGAAAAGAAAGTGCTTAACTTGTTACTTTATGTTTAAGAGAAAAAGACAGTTTGTATCTTCTGTGTAAACAAGAGCATTTCTCCAAATACAGGGCTTTTATCAGCAATGTTTTCTGTGAATAGAAAGAACCTAAAACACTTTCGCTCTGTCCAAGAAGGGTCAACAATATATCTCATGGATTTAAAAAAAAAAAAAAAAAAAAAAAAAGTGATCCATCTGACAGAAACTGTAAGAGAGCAGGAGCATTTTAAAGGTAAGCAATTCACGTTTGATGGAAGATCTGAGCTAAGGCATTTTGATAATGAGATATAGTATGTTTTGCAGCTTGTGTAGTTTGGCTGGGTGTCTGTGGAAATTTGGAAATCTGTGGAATTGATCGTAACTAAGTTTCCTTGCTTCTTAGGTGTCCTTAACATGTCAACTTTGATTATACAAATCTTTTAAAGAATATCACAAGAGGCAGAAAAGTTGCTTGCATTTCAGCCCCTCACCCTCTTCTCACAGAGGCCATCCCTGCTGACCCCTGCCTCAATCTTGCCATGTACAAACAATCAGTGATTTTTGGTTTTCCTTGGTGCTTGGGTAACTCCTAATGGCCTTTTCTTGCAGTATCAATCACCAGGGACGTGAAGGAGAAGGGCAGATCGGAGACAGAATGCTTTGCTAGCAGGCACTGCGGGAAATTCAGGAGCATCCTGGGGCAAGTTTCAGGGTGGTGGTAGGATGGCATGCAGCCATGATCCATTTTACCATACAGAAATGTGTTAGCATTTAAACATTTACATTTGTGAGGAATCTACTTTGGGCAGCAGTAATACTGATGTTCCTGCAGTAGCAATTGTCATTCTCTCAAGAAAAGAGCTAAAAAGGAGATGAATTGGAGGGATAAAATATATTCAAATGTTATTGCCACCTCTCTGCACCTCTACACTGAGATGGGGTAAAGTAATGGAAAGGAAAGGTAATAATAAAAGTTCAGCCTTGCAAAGTTGAGATGAGATCTTTCAGAGTACAGTAGCAGGTGTTTCTTTAGTCCTTGCTCCTTTACTGAGACTCAGGGTTCAACAGCATCTTAGCTATCTTAATGGTCTGAGGATATGGGGCAGGAAAATGGCCATATTGTATAAATATTGCACTGCTGAAAGAAATTTTTCTGCCTGTTTTTCCAGGCTGGCACGGTAGAGCTGATGGAGGAGGAAACCAAATTCTAGTCCGGTAACTTTTAAGCATCTCCTTTCCGCTGAAAGGGCATAAACACAAGATTGTCTTTCCTCCATGAATGTTGGGCCCTGCTCCTGCCATTACTTGTTCCTTTCAGTGTTTACAATAGTATTCAACAGTTGCTGCAATTTACCATCATCTGTTTAATGTTTTTATTCATGTTTGCATGGTAAACAGATTCACAAGCCTATCTTGTGGATTAGTTAATTTCTAAACATCCCTGATGAACTCTCTTTAGAATTCCATTTAACAGAGCTGTAATTACCTAGCTTCTGTGCACATCTATAGCACTTCACAGGCTGCTGAGGCCCTGACATAAGCCAAGGACACAGGAAGAGCTAGGAGGTTTTAATTCCTCTTAAAGTATTATTATGTAGTTTTCCAAAGAAGTAATTTCTGACCAGAAAAAAATTCGTAATAGTAGCCATGGCTTACTGCTGTAAAAAAGGAATACGGCAGGTAGCTTAAAGGAGAGCAGGGCCCAGTTACTTGAATAGAAAATGAAATAAATTCAATACTTGCCTTGCTTTCGTACTATTCTGTGGCAAAACTCTCCAGTTCTCTCATCTGGAAGATGGTGATAGCAATACTTCCCTTCTTTAACAATGTTTTGAGAGCTATAAATAAACAACCTGGATGTAGACTCTTTAGTTTTCCTCTGAGCACATGCTTGTTTTGCTAAAGCTCTTGGTCACAATACATGAGAAAATGAGCTTCTAATTTATCACCACCAAACCCTCCAGAAGGGAAAGTCATAATCAGTTGGGACATTTTCATGTAGGATGCTCTCCTTCAAGAGTTTGAATGCTGTTAACAGAGCATAGTCATCCAGAATGCACGTCAGTGCTTTTGCTGGTGGTTATACTAGATCTTGGCATTTCATGTGATTTCAATGGTTGTGAGGCAAGCACATAATTTCAAAAACACACTCAAGCATCTAATCATATTTTAGACAACTAAATGCTTAAAAAAAATCATATTAATAAATCCTACCTGAACCTGTACAGATTAGATCATTGACTTTCTATCCCTTGTAGAACTTACCGTTGAAACTTTTAAACTTTCACATTTTATTTTCGTTTTTACTTAGAGAAACCCAAGAAAACTAAACAATGCCCCTGGAAGGACCACATAACCTGTTTTATTTCTTGTAACTATTCATATATCTAAAGGAATAACCATAGAAAACCCCCAAGGAGTAAATTATAGCCCCCAAAAGTCTAAATAGATCAGCTACTGGCTCATTGACTTAATGGATCTGATTCACTTTTGCACTAATGCTACTTCAGAAAGCAGGAGTTATGTGAAGAGGTCTTAGTGTAAATGGCAATCACATTTGAAAAGAGTCAGCCCTTGAGTTTAGCATTGTTTGTGGTAGTAGAAATTTAAAGCATCCTTGTGAAATTGAATATGCCTGAATCTCTGTTACGTTAAGGACTTATCAGTGACATTTTATCAATTTCTAAAGAAGTTTAATTGGAATTTGTTACTGTCAGAACTGACAGATTTGTAAGGAAGGAGATTGTAAACATAGGAAAGCACAGAATTCTTCTGTCTTTTGCTATATGATGACAAAATATTTTACTATATTTTTTAAAAAATTGGAACCACCAACTACGTTATGTTACAAAACAGATTAAACCAAGGCACTAGACTACACTATAAGAGCATGTTTGCAATGCAAATGTAAACAATAAGTTGCTAATGTGTACATTTACACATTAAAGAAATCTTATAACTGAAGACCTGTCAAAAATAATATCTGTATACAATTTGAAAAGAACCAGAAAATTATTTTTTTCTTTGAAATGGTTACAAAAATTTTTCACTTCTAAAATTTCTTATTTTGAATATAATTTTTAATACAATGCATTTGAATATAATATATGGTACATAATGTATTATGTTTATAATTCTTTTGGTTTTGCATTTGCCTTTTTTCCTTTGTGTATAAAAGGAGATGGAAAGGGAAGATAAGGATGCAACAAAATTACTGTCTGGAGAGAAAAACGAACCACAAACCAAAAATCATCCTTTATATTGTCTATTATCTAATTCTCAACATCTTCACTGCAAGAAAAATGTGGGAGAGACTTATTTCACATAATTTTGACCAGCTCATGCTCTTACAAAGTACCCCATAAACTATGCCCTTATGCACATGCTTTGCCATTACATATTTTGTTATGAACATGTCACCATTCCTTCCCCAGACAAGAAAAACAGAAAGCCAAAAAGGAAAGTGCACTTGCACCTTGAATTGTAAAGTATTGTCTTGATTCTCACTTCTACCTTTGCAATAGCAATACAACCCTATGAGGAATCTCCATTTACACAGAAGATCTTCCTGTGCTTATATTAATGAATAAATTTCTTGTGAACTATGGAGAACTGGGTCTTCCCCTTGAAAAACTTTCCCGTACATATGAGTGCATGTCAGAACAACAAAGTGCAGTTCCATAATATCTCCTTAATTGGCAATATCTCAGTGGACAGTTTTGGTCCAGTTCAACAGCTTTCCTAAAACAGTAGAAGGTTGTTTTTCCTTTAAGTGTAAAAAAGACTAAATGACATAAAATACTGCACTGTATAAAGATGCAAAAATAAAAATGAGATTCAGTCTGGTTCATCTTTATTTGATCTTTGCTTCTTTAAATTTTTAGTCTGTAACTTCACTATTAATAGAGTAGGTCAGAGTTTCACACCTAATTAATGCCTGGTTAAACACCGTTTAAAATGTTATTTTTTTGTTTCCTTGAAAGGCAATTCTAAGGCCATAGTTTTGTGTACATTTAAATTGGCATAAACTGCCTCTCTGTCTAAAAGAAGCAGTTTCTGTTTGGAGGTTAGGTCTGCATAAATAAATAAGTAAATAAATCTGGCTCGTGTAGCTTTGAGCAAAGATTGTTTCTATCCCCATTTCATTGGGTAGGTACAGCAATATTCATGTCAGCATCCAGGAGCGGATGGTGCAGAGGCAGGGCAGGGCTGCTTCTTTAGGAGGTAGTGTCCTGGGCAACACATATCAGGGCAGTCGGGGAATTTTACTTGAACTGTCACCAATTAACACAAATTTCGGATCGCTGAACCTGCATATTGATGAAGAGGACACAAACTGTTACACAAACCACTTGAGTGAAAACCTATCCTCCCCAGGCTCAGCTTGTCATATTTTTGCCACGGAAATGTCATAACTAGGATATTTTTTGCCTCCCATGCACATGTGTTGTCCTGGCCCAGGCTCCGATTTGAGCAGCTCAATCGGCTGAGCGGACAAATGGTGGGTATTTTTGCCCTGCCACATTTTTTTTTTTGCTTGGATTTTCGTAGGGATTGCAAAAGGCACATTCTTGACACTCAGACATTTCACATTCTGATTTCAAGCCTTAACTTCAAAGCACAAAAGCTTTCCAGCATAGTGTAATGCACTGTATTTTAGTCCCCTAAAAGTAGGCTGAACTATTTTAAATGAAACTTGAAGGAAAAAGAAATCAGTCCGATGGAGACATGCAACATAGAAAAATTCAATTTGAGCAGCTTAAATTTGTCTGCTGTTTCTAGGCTAATTTAGGACACAAAGGATGCAAACTGTGTGTGGAAAATTAATTTAGGGGGAAAACACCAGACTTTTATAAACTCTCTATGTTCCTACATATCCTGAATTTAGTTTACTGAAATGAAATTCTTACTGTGGGAAGTTTCCAGCAACATTAGATAGGGGTGTTGCTCTAGGTAGATCCTATAATAATTACACAAAGTGTAATCTCAGTTTATAATGCACACAAATGTGTGGCTTGACAGCTGGATGAGACAGGGTTTCAAGTACTTAACAGACACAGCTGAAGTCAAACTTCCAGCAAAACTCAACTCACGTGCTGAAATGTTTCAAAAATCTTGTAGAAATTATCAAAATACGGGTTAATAATGCATTTGGAATTTTTAATTTCACATCTTATTTTAATTCCAATTTCCTATGTTTATGTAAGAACAGAAAACTTTTCTTTTTTTACTATGAAAAGGTTTTATTCACCATTGGTGGTACAGCATTCACAACAGCTTCATTATGTGGGATCAGAAAGAAATATGACCTGTAAAAATACTACTCATTCCCACTACTCATACCCTTATGGGTATATTAGAAAGTGCAAAACAATTATCAAAACTTCAGCCTGTTTCTTTATATCACAAAATTTATAAAATCTAATTGAAAAAAGAACCGTTGAAATGCTTTAGCCAAAGTAACAGAAGGAAATTTAGTGTTAAATATTCAGCATCAAGTATCTAAAGGGACTACTTAACGTTATCGTACTGTACAATGTTTAATAAAAGTTATAGTTCCCACAGCAATTTTAATTAATTTTTCTTGTATACCGGTAACATTTCTGAACTACTGTACATGTCATTGTTACATCTTCATATGACCAAGCAAGGCAATATTGAAGACTAGTTGAAGATCAGTGTGAAACAGAGGACTAAACTGATGGGTCAGAACTAGCATTATCTATTTATGCAATTATTACCATACATTTGGTAATACTAAATTGGCAGCTCCTGAAGTCACATGAGCCTATGATAATCTCACTCTTTTTTTTTTCCCATTACTTCTATTTACATGGTATTGCATTTAATCAAGATATTGTATAGTATGAACAATACATTTTATAGAATTTTTGAGGATCTATGGAAATATTGAGTTTAAAAAAAAACAGCCTAAAAGACAAGCATTAATCAAAGGAGCAGTCAGAACCCTTATCCTACTGTGCTTGTTTTCCCTAGAGCTGGGTCATGAAAGGCACTTTGATTCTTCTGGTTTTTCAACCATTTCAACCTGATATCTAGTTAAAGGAGAAGAAACTCATTAAATAAAGTTCTGGGCCTGAAGGTTCTAAAGAAAGCTTGGAAGTTTGAACATTAAAAGCTCATGAAACCGTATATACATGATAGATAAGTAGTACATATATGTGGATATATAAATATAGAGAGATAGATAATGAAAATGTGCATAAATACCTTTTCTAATATTTGAATGTTTGTGGTACTGCAGAGTGATTAGCAACCACATAGTGCAGCAGGTGTAGAAAATGAAAAATGAAAACAAGAACAAATATTCTCTTCAGATTCCATTTCTCCGGTAATTGGCAATTCTGTTCTCACTGACTTCCTCATGATTTACTTCTTAACAGCTTAACTGTTTAATTTGAAATCAACACTCTTTTAAAGACTATCTTAAATTTCATTCTGTGCACTATGTTCCTGAAAATGTGTTAAAAAACCCTCTCATCTTCTGTGCGCAAGGCACTGACTCCCTTTTTCTCTTGGTGTTTTGTGGCTTTCCATAAACCCGGATGTTGGGCCTTCTCCCTACTAAATACAGCTTTTAAATTTATTTTTAAAGCACCAAGAAGGGCAGGTATTGAAAATTAGCTAATTTCTAGGTCCAGTCTTAGGGGAGGTGGACTTTACTGAGGCATCACTGCAACGTGTAGATGTTCCTAGTAGACCTGTTCAAAAAGAGTCCAACTTCAAAACATTTTGATGGGAAACAGAGGAAAAGAATTAATGAGATCTCTCCCTGTCCTGATAAAAGGTTTATTCTACAGCAATTTTCTGATTTTCCCAGTCTTCAGCTGACGGGATACGTGGATTACAGAGTTGGCCAATACCCAACATACGACTTGTGGCTTGTGTCCCTAAGGTTGCAAAGGGATAAGCTGTCCCACTGAAGTTGTCTTTCTAAGGAAAGAGGAGCACGAATTAACACATTCAGGGTAGATGATACTATTTCTACCTTTTTTCCTGTTTGTTGTCAATGAATAGTTGGCAGCTATGTTGTGGTGGGTTTCTCCTGTCGGTACTTCTGACAAATAATCCTACCTTTATCTGATGTTCACAGTAAGGCAAGCTGCAGTTATTCCATTGCAGATTGCTTCTAACTTGGAGTTAAGCTACTAACTTTAACTGCTTATTTTAGCGATAACATGAGAGTTTTTCTGTTCATTAAACTGGAACAGTTACCAAGTTAACAGTTGTAGCTACTTCTTGCTGAAGTCATTATGTAAAATTCAGTGACAGGGATGCAATTTACTGATTATGACAAACTGATATTGTCCTCGGACCTGTTAGAAACTCTTCGTGCTATTAAAAATACACTAAATCTTTAAGAAGCAATTTCCAATTGCCTACTGGGATAACAATACTTGCAAATTGGTTTTATTGTAGCTTAACTGTGTATGTTACTTAAGGAGCTAATATTTAGCTACTGGTAAGGTGAGGAAAATCTAAGCTGCAGAACTAGGCAGAGTGCAGTTGATGTGAGGTTAAGAGTCTGAGATTTTCTGCTATAAATAATAATAAGGCTAATATCACAATATTAAGGTTTGTTCTCTATTGCTATTAGTCTGGAGATAGGTAGAAATCAGGGGATTAGTTTATCCTTATGGTATCTGGTTTGGACCTTAAAAGATTATTCTTCAGATGACATTAAGTGGAGCAAAAGCTGAGCCCTCATCAGCAGGGGCTGTGCAGGAATCACCTAAAGCAAGAGTCAGTTCACTGATGCTGTGAATCTCCTGAATCAGGTGAAGAATTCAGTCCTTAAACAACTCATGGTTTGGTAACCCCTAAATGGTGTTTTGACTCCATTTATACCCTTTTCTGTTCCTATCCACAAACTTTTTCAAACCTACCAGGTCACTAACCAGACACTGTCCGTCTTTATTCTCTCTTCAGCATTACTTCTCATAGTCCAAATTCTGTACCTCTTGGCTTGGAAAGAACAGAGAGGCTTCATAACCCCGTGACAATGGGTGGCTGTCATGGAAAACCGGAGAGAGTGACTTCTGAGCAGGACTGCCCGGTGGAACTTTTAGTTGGTGGTAGCTGAGATTTCAGTATGCTTTTAGGATCACAGCTTTTGCCTTGCAGTCAGCCTGAACACTGCCAGAGTGTGCAGAGGGGATTTTGCTGGTTTTACTGCCCATAAGCTCACTGTGGTGATGGAGAAGTGAACCAGATTTATATCTCAATGTCTTTTTTTTTAGGTGCCATGCTTATGTCTAAATTTTGGAAGTAGGAAATAATGTCCCCTCCCTCTCTTTGAATTTCCTTGTTTTTCAGCTTAACTCCAAATGTGTGCTACTGTTCGCATGCACCTCCTTTCCTCTATGTCTTTGATCCTTTTATATTTGCTCCATTAAAGTTATCTTTAGATTTGTTTGTTTGTCTTTCACTCAGACATCAGTCAGCAGCATTGCCTTTGATGGCTGGATCAGTCTGACATTCGTCTGTGAAAATACAGTAATGTTTCCACAGGGAGGCACCAGTCTTCTGATTTCCTTCTCTAAATTATACAGCCCCTCGCTGGGCGACGTTACAGAGGATGTGCAGCAATCTCTGGCTGCAGTACTGGTTTCTGGGCTTATGAAAAACTGGAATCCACACTGTTTTAGAAACTCTGGACTTGTTGGAAAGATGCATCCAAATTTCATTAGATGATTCTTTTTCCTTCTCTGTTTTTTTGAAAGGTGAAGTCTTATTATGTTAGTAGCTAAGATGTAATGACATCTGACAAATATTTCTTGCAGATTTATCATAGCTTTCCAAGTGAATGTCATCCGCTGACTCCAAGGCAGTGAGTTACTGAAGACTAAACAAATAATTTGAATATTCTGTTCAAAATGGAGAGGAACCTTGACTGCTTTCTAGCGTGCATGTACGCCCACTTGCATAGACGTAGATGAATCAAAAAGACGTATTAGGGTTGGAACCAAAACCAACACAAAGCATTTCCTAGATGTTTTTTAAAAAATAATTGTATCTCAGCAACAGTCTTTGTATTCATGCTTCACTAACAGAGTAAGTGCTGTACACAATAATCTTACCTACATAAAATCATAACAAGAACATTAAAAAGACTGTCCTATCATAATGTAACAATATTCAATGGCACCGTTCACTTTTAAAAAATAACCTGCATTTTTGTGATATGCAGATAAGTATTTTAAACAGCCAAAACACTCTTCAATATCTTCCGCTAGTTTAGCCTGCTCTTCAGAGTCCAGGGAAAAAAAGGAGGGGGGGTTGGGGAGCGATACAATCAAGTTTGGAGAATAGAATGATATCCTCTTGCTAGGTTTCAGGAACAGATAATTTCTTATTTACAAATCTATGCTTCAGGCAAAAGTCAATAAAATATATAAAGCTTTTGTGGCCTTGTGAGATTCTGTAGTGCAGAAACTGGATACATTTTTATTGAACCTACCTTTTAGAAATTTATTGAGTAACAGCCATGAGGTTCTGTTTCAGCTTCAGAGCAGTGTTGCAGTTTTATTATAGTAATACCCAATTGTAGTGCTCTGTATAAAGCTATTCAGACATTTGTGGTATATCCCCTGTATTCAAAAGCTTTGTTACTAAGTCAAACAGAAGTCTGAAGTTTGTGATAAAATGTGCTTTAAAAAGATCTCTGATCATGAGCAAATGTTGATGTATTATGCAAATGGCAGATTATCCATCTTTCTCCCCTCTCTTCTAATTTTAACATTTGAATTCATCCATCAATTTATATACATCTTGGTTTTGTGTCTTCACGCATTAGTCTATGTCATTTACTTTTTGTTCCCAACAGTTAAGGCACCATTTCAAATTTTCTCTATCTTCTCAAGTATCTTTGATTTTTAGGGTTGTGTGGTTTTGGGCTTTTTTTTTTGCTATCCATGCTGAATTACCAGTGAATAAGCAGTAAGAGGTACCGAGAGAGAGAGGAGAGGAGACAGGTAAGACCAGAAATTTTTAGGCTTCTGAAGAACATTCCTTAGGGATCTGAATTTGCAGTTGTGGGCAACAGAACTGCAGTTGCTTCTGCTGGCATTTGTTTTTGGAGATGGGAAATGTTTTGCTCCTGGAAATTCATGCCACTGATAATAACTGATTTCTTTTAATCAGATTTATTCTGAAGAACATAACCAAAATGTATTGTTAGGTTCTTCTGGGGTTTTTTCTTCTGTAAAATCCTTTTTTCATTCTGGTACACAGAAAGCTTGGCACATGTTAGAAAAACAATGCAAAATACTTTTAGATAAGACTAATATTCCTTTGGGTATATTTAAATCTTGGAAAAAACATGCACTATAACAAGTCTACTTGTAAGAAAATTATACTCCTGGAATATATTTTCAAGGGGAAAAAAAAAGAAAAAAGCCAGAGATTTTGGTTTTTTCAAGTTTAGCAATAGCATGCAAGAATGTATGACCAGGAGTTGAGAAAGAAATAAAGTGAGAAGTAACACAGAGGTAAGGATATTCCTGTATTTTTAACACAGAATGATGTTACAATATTTTTTTCATTCAAAAGTGATTTGATTTTTGATTCATGGCAAATTCTTTTTCTCAAGGCAAACACTCTGCCAATATTAGTCCTAGAAACTTATTTAAAAATAACATCTTTTCCAGTTATAATTATATTAATTTAATACACATTTAGTGGACAACAGTAGGTTATTAAAAGACAACATTTTAAGCTGTTGCTACTTGTCTCATACTGTATTAAAAGGCAACATTGTTATTGCTCTTTCTCAAAATCTCCACGCAGTGCCTTAGGTACTTCAGTGCAAGCTGACATTTTACTGTTATGTTTTAAGATTAGGTCTCCTTCTGGGAAGAACACTAAGATAAAAGAAATGCAGTCTGACAGTGAAAAATGAATGGTTATATAAAGATATTGCATAAAGCTGTGAAGAAAACCGGTCATATACTTGGCTAGTCTAATGACATAGCTATTAAAAAATAACTAGTCTATATCATGTACATTGGCCAGTTATCCTGTCTAGAGGCATCCTTATATACAAAGCAGTTCCAGAAGAATATAGCTATGATGTCGCTGCTGAAAACAAAATCCTTGAACCAGTTCTACTGTCCAGCTTGTAATTTGCCCACATAAGTAAGCACACATGTTGAATTTGGAAATCTGCCCCTAATTAGCAGGTGTTTAATATTCCAAATGTATTTGTTCAGGTATCCACAAGCAAGCAAGCTTCCACTGCTACTCTGTATGCAAGGAAATTCTCATCCACAAGTTAGTAATGGAAAGTGAATTGAGTTACAAACAGGTGCTGAAAGAGTAGCTAATGTCCTGAAAAGAATGTCTTGCAGCTATTCCATAGTCCTATTAATTAAAAAAAAAAAGAATTGTAGTAAAGAAGTAAAAATGCAGAATAAATTGGGTATTCTCCTAGGACAGAGGAAAACACATCAAATTATAGAGGCAGTTCCTGATGATATAATCTGAGAGCTACTCTTATCTGTGCAGACTACTAGTGGAACAAAGGAGAACAGTGAAACTGTGGACTAGTATTACATAGGCTGAGCTTTTATTACCGTGCCTCTTCCCATGGCAGCTTAATGTGTCATATCAAAGGCATTCTAAATTTACAGTACTAGATAACGTGCCAGCAGTGCGGATGGGTATGCATGCTTTTCATCCATATTCCAGCAGAGGATTAACGCAAAGTATTTTGAAGAATATAATCTATGCTTTATGAACCATGCTTCAGTGCTAAAATCCAGGTTATATAGTTGCCAAAAAAAAAAAAAAAAAAAAAAAAGAAAAAAGAAAAATGCACCCAGCCAGCGGATGTATCGTTATATGCATTGTAGCATAGCATATTGCTTCACTATTTCATCATAATTCTCCAGTTTAGAGGGATCACTGCACCACTGTGCAAAACACTTTTGAAAAGAAGGAAGGAGGAGAACACAACCTTAAAGTGACAATATTTTGAGCACCAAAACTGTAATTGCTAATCACTGTATCTGCATTAATACTTTGGTGGAAAAGAGTTACAATCCATCCTTCGCATACACTAATTATTTTAAATAATATTAGTCCTGAGAAAAATCTTAGAAAGGACTTTCAGATAAACTAGCTACAGGTAAGATCTTCTGGGTTTAGTGACTTGTTTGATGGTGCCTTATTTGAGTCTTCAGTGGCTCATTTAATTGGTTTTTTTCTAGGCTTTTATCTGATATTACAGATCAAAATGATTGATCAGACATGCTTAACGTCTGTTACGAAAACCCACACCGAGCTTAGTTTTAATATGAGTGGTTCATACCATTTAACAGGCACAAGTTATTATGGGCATAAATTAATGAAGAGAGGAGATTATTGTAACAGATGAAAAGTCAGCAGTAAGCTACATAAACCTAGAAAATAGGTGTTTGCTCTTATTTCTATGTTACAAATAAAAGAAGTCGTCTGCACCAAGTTTGATCCAGTGTCCTTTTGCTGAGATAAGATCCTCCACATTGTATCTGAAATATCTGAAATTCAGACCATGTTAGTCATGTTAGTTGAGTTTTGTTAAAAGTTTGAGTTTTGTAAAAAGTGGGCAAACTTCATAAGTGAACCACGACCGCCAAGAAGAGGTTTCAACAGAAAAGGCTCCATTCATCTAGTTCCATTCCCAAATCTCCTCAAGTAACTGTTTGTAATATTTTTTTAAATTGAAGTCAACCGTGTGTAAAATCCTCCATAATATTGACACCTATGACTTACAACTAAATAAGTAAATGTAGTATTGTACATCTTCTCCATGTTGCTAACGTACCAGAGATGATCTGCAACATACAAAGAGATTATTATCATGCACACAATCTTCTGCTTATCTTGAAGCAGACGGATCCTGTCTTAATAAAATTGCCACACTTTCTGCAAGTGACAGAGCCCTCATGTTTCCACATGTTGGATTGCTCCCGAAGGAGGAAGGCAAACAGATTCTGATGATGATGATGCTGGCATTGTTTCTGTTCCCTTTTGCATGGAACATAACAGCAGATACATTGTACTCAGAAGTATCACAACCCTTCCCACATATCCTTCTTTTAAAATCATGTGATGTTTATAGGAGAGCAACAGGTTTCAAACAATAACAATTAATTTAGATTTAGAAAGCTGGAAGTGCTGAGTTTGCTTTATTGATACAAGAAAGTGTTGACAAGGAAACACAAAATCTTCCAGCACATCAAAACTGTTATCAGAAATTCATGTCATTTCTGCACATGGGATAAGAAGTAACGATATTAAGCTGTAGACAGAGGATTTATGTAAGGAGGTAATTCAGGAGTTTTTAAGAACAGGTCACACAAACATCTGCCTAGAGTGTCCTAGGTATGCAGTTCATCTTGCCCCAAAAGAGAAAGATGAACTAGGCAATCCCATTGGATGCCTTTCAACCCAGCACATCTTTGATTTTCACATCAACAGGTACTTCCCTGGAAAGCTTTTGCTGTTCGAAAGAATTAGTATAATGAAACACAAAGGAAGGTGTTACCCTCTGAATGATAGATATGTTTGAAGGACATCCTGATTCATTGGAAAAGATTTTTGAAGACCTCCAGTTCTTTACTTTTGCCCATCACTGAACTGTTCTGCTAATTCAGACAAGTAGTTTTCAATGTTATTTTTTCCTAAGTGCCACATAAACAGAAACCCAGCTCTAATCTCAGTCAGATGTGTGGTTGCTATTGCAAAAAGAACAGTCTATTTCTCTATAGGCACTAGGTGACTGTTCACTACCAAAATGTCTCTTGGGATGGTCATACCGATAATTTCATTTTTTAAAATTCAGTGACTGTCTCCTTTAGTAGACAAGTATTTCGGTTTGTTTAGGAAACTTGGGTTTTCATAAAAGCCAGTGGGAAATTGCCCTTTGATTTTAATCCTCTTGGGTAACTTTTTTAGTTTGTTTTCTGTCTTCTGAAATGAACTGGGCCTTAACTCGGAAGAATTTTCTTGGCCCTGATGTTGTAAGTCTATGATTTACTCATACAAGTTTGAAACAGTTAGAAAAGTAGCTTTGAATCTGATATTTTTTTTTTACGTAAGGACAAAAAGAAGTCTCTAGTTTATGAATCTTTAGGACAACATCCTTTTTTTTTCAATTAAAATATTTTTTTCAATCACTCCACAGATGCAACAACATTCAGAAGGTCTGATATTTATGTCATTACATCACAACAAAGTGAGTATTTTCAGATAATTAACTCCAGCCTTTGTGTCAAAAGAGGATTGCAACTGTGCTGGGAAATAACCAGGCCCTTCATCATCCTTTAGTTTGACTTGGCTCATTTGGCATGAATCTTGCAGATTTTGTGAGGATAATGGATTTCTTCTAATTATTCTATTGAAGAACTCATCTCTTCACCTAGGCCTGCTTTTCTTTTTTTTTTTTTTTTTTAGTTTTAATTTCTTTCCCATTCCTAGTGAAGATCTGTGGATGCTAGGTCCATTACACAGCAATTGGTATTGAAAAGTGTTGCTGTATTTCCAATTGTAACAACTGATGTAGCATAATATGGAGAAGGTGTCCCAGGAGACTTTGCCTCTGTCCAAGCTCTGCTCAGCAGAAAAGCAGTGCCGAAGTTAAGTATTTTTAAGCCACCTGTATCTTTTCTAAATTTCAGGCCATTTGTAAGCAGCCTGTAAGGAATGATTTCAGCAAACAGGGATTAGACTCTCCCAGCTGTCTTGCAAGAAGTGTGCAAGAAGAATGATAATACAAGAGACGATACAAAGGCCAGTGTAATTAGAATATTCAGGAGTAATCCTTGTCAGGCTTCTTAGCCAGGTTTATTGATGCTTATAGGGAAGAAATTAAAGCTGCACCAAAACCTCGTAGAATACGGCACAGTCAGCAAGGGAAGAGTTCATGTGAGGTGATGAAAGTAAGTTGTGGTACCTGGATTTCTTTCTTGAAACTTATCAGATGGTCAAGCTCAGCAATGAAACCTGAACTTCTTTACCTCCCCCATGGTTGCTGTTTTCATTTTTACAGCATCCTTTGTGTGGCTGATACTTTGCAAACAAATAAGGGAACCTAAGGGAACTGTGCCTTGCTGCAGAGGCAGTGTATATTAATAGTTAAAAGCCACACAAACCCATACAAAAAAAGTGATTTTCATTTCCACTTTCTGTGCAAAAGTAATGCATGTCCTGGTACATCACATCACTGTATTCTCAAACTAAAACCATCCATGTTGTGTTATCTTTATCTACGTCTGAAATAATTATCTTTTGGGATTATGATGTGTATTGCGATATTCCCCCACTTTGGTAATTATTAAATTCCTAATAAACAGTTTTATCACTGAGCTGAGACCTCCCAAAGGCACAATTTCTCCAGTGCTGTGACAAGAGATGACAAAGCCAAAGGCTTAGTCTTGTATTTATTTTTATTGTCTCAGAAATGCTGCTACTCTAGAATATGCAAGATTTAAACTGGTGTTACTGAGGTGAAAGGTTGAACATAATCTCTCTAACTGCTCATTGCTTTCTTTTTATGCATCTCACCATCTGCTTGCAATTGTTTATTTTTTCCCCTTCCCTGCATACTTGGTATTCTGTCTCTGAGAAGCATTTGAAGATTGTACTCCTGTCTTCCTTCATTAACATGTTAGAGGGTGCAACTGCCAGGAGTAATCGTGTATGGTTCAATGGAAATTGTAATTAATGAGAGTGTAGGCACCCCATAGTCCTGATGTGCCTTTTGCAGACTGTCACTCTGGGTGCCATCTTGTAGCTGCACAGGGTTGTATTGATTGCAGGTTTGCCTCTACCTTGGCATGATGGGTACCCTTCGAAGAAATGTTTTCCTAGCTCGAGTATTTATAGAGGGGTATGAAAACCATGGATTTTGGAGGGCCTTGTTACCCCTGTCTTTTGCATATACATTTTATATAATGTTCATGCCCAAATGCTACTATGGCAATAGTGATAATGCTTTCTCATTTCAGATGTTGATACTTGTCAATGCTTTATCTAAAGCAAATATCGCTCTCACACCATGGCTTTTTGCTAATGATAGATAGATTATGACAATGAAAAGTTTCTTCCTTTTCCTTGTGCATTTTCTGTATTCCTAGACTTTCTCAGTAGTAGTTTTTTAGAAAGATAGTTGTTTTGAGCTTCTTTCTTAAACTTTTTTCATTATATTTTAGATTCTTTTTCACCAGGTGCCAAGAAATAGCTAGAGTTGGTTAAGAACAGAAAACCTGGGTTGTATTCTTTGGGTTTGTTTTTGGTTTTTTTTTCAAAAGCAAAAGATGCCAACTTGGAAACTTTGTAATAAAATGTTCAGAATTCTAATGCTATTTGCCTTATACATGCTTTGAGACCCACTAACAATTTTAGCTAGTTTGTTCATTTGTTTTTATACTTCATCACCATTGTCATTTTATCTCTCTGTGAGGCTCCACTGACACTTTAAACCTGAGTCATACTTGGACTCCCTGACTTCTTTCTGTGCTCTGGAGCCTGTTTGAGTCATACAGTAAAGACTTTGCTACACTAGTAACACAGCTTTAGTAATACAGAGTGTTGCTGGACTTCAATTCCTTTGAGGAGAAAAGGCTTCTGTGGTTTCGCCCTTGGTTACCTCATAGTACAAGCAAAGTTTGTATAAAACTATTTGCTTTGGCAGAAGTCATTTCCATTCTTTTCTTATCAGCCACAAATCTTTTGGAGATGTGAAATAAGTACATATATAGTTCAGGAGAAAATTGGCCTTAACAAAAATGCCTGCTGCATAGCGTAATGCCACCAAAGATCTTCAAGGCTATTAGATGGCATACAGTACAACCAATACAAGGTTGTGATATAAAGCATGTTGTTTCAAATATACTTTCAGAACTATTTATTGGTATGTGAAAACAGAATACAAGAAGAACAGATGTTTTAGATGTTTATTTCCTATTGAGTTTTCTAGAATATGTAAATTTGAAGATACTAGCCCATCCAGACACCTGAGGGAATATGAAGCTTGGTTTTGGTTTATTATATCTATCAAATACATATAAGCTGGGATAACATGTCCAATTGTCATTCCATTTCTTACATGTGGGGTGGCTAATTGTGGAAAAGATTTTACAGAAATGCATTTCAAGGAACATAATTTAAACTGCTGCCATGTACAGGTGTTTTCGGAAAAGAGATACTATTCAGTGCTGTACATAGCTCTTACATGTCTAGTTAAACTGGTAATACATTTGTAGCCTGGCTATCTTTATTATTTTAAGATCATGTGAATGTATCTTTATTTAGCTGAAAGAGTTTTCAAACCAGATCTATACTCCTACGGACATAACGATGTACATGGAATTATCTTCTTATGTTGTCAAAAATTAGGTTTTGTTTGAAGTTACCAATTCTTTTGCCAGTCTACAAAATTCATTTACCAGCAACAATTTTTTTCAAGCTAAGACAGAAGTGTCATTCTTTTCTTCTGAATAAGAGTAAAAATAGATCTATAGTAATAGACACAGTCTAAAAATCTTCTTGGTTTTATAGCATATAAATATACTAACATGCAGAGGAGCCTAGTTTTCTCAAATAAATTGTCATCAATGATTCAGAGGGATACATGAATAAATTATGACTAACTAGCATCACATTTATGGTTATTAAGCATGTTTCTTAACTTTAAGCATTAGAACTAAGCAATTTTAAATAACCATCTGTTTTCTTACATTAAATCATGGTATTCTTTCCGTAACTAATATTATGCTGTTAGTCTTCCAGCAAGATAATAAAGCGAAACAATGAAGATGTTTATATAGGAATCCATCACCAAAGAAAAACAAAATGCTAACAAGAATCAAGGAAATAAGTAATTAATGAGTATTGTGAGTGAGCGATATGATATTCAGCCTTTGAAAGGCTGAACAAACAAAAGAGTGAGAATATACAAACATTAACGTAAGCTTGCTCCTGTTGGTATGTAACCTTCCATGTCTGAGTTATGCCAAATGTTTGCTATGTGGCATTTTAATAACATATAAATGACATTCAGTTCCTAGTCAGGCTGTAAGTTATCCTGAATATTATATACCGTACCAGACTTCTAAATATCAACTGTTGGTGCTGTATCTCAAAAAGGTCCATTTCATTGCCTATGTGGTGCAATGTATTCAGCTGGGGACATGGCCATGAAGCCTGTAGATCATGCAGAGGATGCCTGGTTTGCAGTTTGCAATACAAAAATCTTGTGGTGGTTGGATTTGGCTCCATGGGAATACCTGAATAACGTTGCTACCAGATGCTTCAGAGCTGCTCTCCCAGTTCTGAGAGCAGATGGAATTGACGGTATTGAACAGGAATTGTTTCTTGTTAGGGGAATAATTTGTCTGACATGTAGATGGAGGGGAATTTCTTCAAGGCTGCCAGCCCAGTTAAAAGACTTCAGTGTCATTTTTGACTAAAATGTCCATAGAAAGATATTTGTCTTAGGTTACACTTTTAGGTAAATAATTTGCATACATTATGTATTTATGTATCAATTTAAGACATTGCAGATAATTTCCTCCAACTTCAAACTTTGACTGCCACATACCCCTTATATCAGTCTTTTGCCTATTCAGAATACAGTGGAATGGTCACTCCTGAGCTTGACTGTTTTGATCATATTTATCTTGTTTTGCTTTCTTTGCAATTGTTAAATAGTTTGACTTGATTGGTTTATAAAGTTTTGAATAGGATAGGTTATATTCAAGTTTCTCTCTTTAATCAAAATACCTATGGACAGCCTTTCAGTGCAGAAAATGCATTGGCAGTAGAAGCCTAAACTGAAAAGATCTCATTCCCCGCATGCCCGTTCTTCCCTCAAAACCCATTTCACCTCTCAACCAGTATTAAGCGACATGTAAAGGAAAAGCTGCAATGTATATAAATAATCACCGTTTTTCTCATTAAAAGATGAGAAACATTTTTTCAGCTTACATATAACCTAATTGATCTTCATCTGTACAAGGCAGTTCAGCTGAAGCTGTATTGAAGGGGTATACCTCACATATAAAAACAAACAAAAAAAAGCTCTTAAGATTTTTGAAAAGGAACACAAGACCTTTTGATATCATTGCTGGGAACTTATGGTTCTGTTCGAGAGAAGTCTAATTTTGCAGTGGATTTCAGCAAGCAGAATTTTACCTCATATATTTTCTTTCCCTAGCAAAAGAAGGAGGAGTTATTTTAGTCAGAAAAGAACAAATTTAGAATTGGAAACTGGTATAATAATTACCTTAAAAAATTGCAACAATTAAATCCTTTTGTGACTCTAGCTTATCACACCTTAAAGACTGGTGATTTTTTTAAGGAGCCTGATATTCAACAACCTCCTCAGGCTGGGAAAGTCATTGGATTTCTCTCCATTCCCTATTGATAGACCGTAAGATAACAAGGTAAAAGCTAAAAAGACCTGTCAGCTCATGTCTTACATCTCTCTGCTCATTCAACGCTCCTCCTTACTGTGCATTTCTAGCACTCTGCAAAGGCCAGGTTTCAGTGTCTCACCAAGCTCTCTTGAAAAAATATTGCCAAGTCTAATACATACAATCGGTTGTATGGCTGTGGAGCACAGTAACAAGGGCCTGATTCTGGCCCGTCTCTAGTTTTACAATGAACCCCTTGCTTTGAATTATTGTTATCAATGTTCATGAGGGAAAAGTCATATGCATCATATTTTAAAATAAGATTGAATTGTATTTAATTCAATAATATTGTGTATTTATTCATTCCAAAAGTTGGTTTGAATGTGTCATTCTTAGGCAAATACTTCATAATACGATGAGCTCTTCTGTTTACTTCTTGTCTGTTGCTTTTTTTGAGGAATATGGATTTAAAGGAAAAAAATCAGTTGCAATTTTATTGATTGTATACTAGAGGGATCCTGTGAGGGTTAACAGCTCATTTTTACTTATAAGTCAGATTTAAGGACATATTTTTCCTCATTATTCTGAGTAGTTCAAATCAGCAAGCGTTGTCATCGTTGCCATCATTATCATTATTATTTCATAGTAAAGATCTCATTGAACAGCATAAAAAAGGTCAACTACTTCATTTCCTCTACAGTGAGTTTCCAAGTGCCTCCGTAATTTTCCTTCAAAACAAAGTGGGTGTTAGTTTAAAACCTCCACGCTCTGCAAGTCATTCAGTATAAACATTAATCCTTATGTTTCAGAAGAAAATACTGTTTATGTCTGCGATGCTTTAACAGTAACTTTAAATGGATAAACATTGTAAAATGCCTTTATATTGCCCGTATCTTCAATAAAAAGTCAGATCTGATAGGAGATGAACCCACATAAATACACAGATAGTTAAAGAAATTGGCTTCATGAAAACAAAATAAGGCAATGGATTCTCTCCTGTTAGGATATTGAGTAAATAAAAAGTTGAAGACATGTTTTTTTAAAACGTAAAATACTTTCTGAGTAGTCTGAGAGTAAAAGATGAGGTTAAATAAAGCTATTCTAGCAGAGTTCTTCAGAGAAGTAAGATGCTCACAGAGCCGAAAGGATCCAGAAATTTTAAAGAAAAAAAAAAGTTTGAATACTGCCAGTCTGTCAGCCTTGAAATCTGCTTGTGACAGTTTGAGAGACCCAAGCAGCCTTTCTGCATTCGGATTTGCTTTAGCAGGGAAGCCAACAAAGAGGTGACCTCTCCTTGCTCTGTCCGCTCAAGGCCACTAGAGGATCCTACTGGCAACAAAAAACTCTTGTGAGACATTTATTGCACACCAAGTCTTGCCTCGGATATTGCACTGAAAGTGGGATTGGTTATAGTCCAGCATGCTATTCTGCACATGTTGCTGCTCCATCCTGATTCCTCTGCAACCTACTGTTTCCTCCTTGCTTTTTAATGTCAACAACAAAACCACAAAATAAAACTCAATAATATCTGTTTATATCTGTTTGTAACAAAAGCAAGAGAATCACACAATCTGCAATGCTGTGAATAATACAGCTAGCTGGGGAAATTACTATCCTTGACACTCACTCATGCCCTATTTTTGAAGATGGAGTATTTAAAAGGCCAACAGAAGAACTAAAATGCAGTAGGACTTTTTATTTCTATTTACTATTTTTCCCTCTACACGCTATCCCTAGAAAGGTCATACAGCTCATTTCACAGCAGGGTGAAGGAGCAGGAGTCATTTTATTGAAGATATTTGGACTAGTGTAGCACACAAAAGAAAATGAAGATGAATAGGGTATTATTTGTGGTGGGTGGTGGATGTCATAGATTGCTCTGGTTTTCACCTTAGCATCACTTCACTGAAGCTTTAGTTAAATTCAGACAATAACATGTCTGAAGCTACAGGCAAATATTAGACCAAAGAGATCTAAAATTATATTTGAGGTAAACAGTTACATAAAAGAAGAAGGGGTTCAATTACAAAGTAGGTGCTGTAATTGACATTATTTTTTATTTCACAGTTTATAAGTATCTTCACAAAACCCTCAAAGTTTCCAAAAGGTATAAGCAACATTTGCATTTGTGATAAACTTCAGAAAGTGTCAGGGTTTCAATACAAGTCAAGGACAGGACTTTCATATTTCAAGTCAGTCCTTTTAGAGAATACTCAGCATAACCACCTTGCAGAGACAAGCCTTTGTGGAAGAACTGAGTCTTTCCCATGCAACATTTGCCCACCTTTCGGAAGCAAAATCTGCCAGAAGACTTGCACTCTACTGTGGCAAGTCAACAAGTCCTAATTTCAAGCTGTTTTGCTTTTAATTATTAAAATTCAGGCTTTTTGTGTAGTTTTGGTAATAAAAAATATAATGTAATCTATTACATACATAGGATTTCTCTCCTTGTTTTTCCTTCATCATTCCAGTTATTTGTTACAAAAGTTATTTGTTACACACAACCTGATATCCCTGAAAAAAAAAAAAAAATTGAAATCTGCTAGAGATAACTAAGCAGATTTTTAACCTTGGAGTCCTTTTACAAGTCACTGTAAAATGAAAAAATAGGCCAGAACTTTAGTACAATCTTTCCCTTGTGTTTTAGATTCATACAAAAAGACCTATTTCCTTTGTTCTCTACTCCTCAAATTGTGTTTGTCCTGCACACATGTTACACAGACACTGTCATACACACAGATTTAATGCTTACACTGCAGTTTCCAAATGTTGGTGTCTACATTTAGTACATGCCATTATCCACCCAGGGGCAAGACCCTCAGAGGTATTAAAAATCAGTTTGAATTATACAGAAATGCATTTAAGGATCTGTGTCAAGGTGCCTTGAAATCCCGAGACCTAAACACCATCTGGTTCTATCAAAAGCTAATGTGTTAGACGAGTCAAGCAGTTCTGAAAAATCAGGCCACTTAGCGCTTCAACATGTCACATGCTGAGCAACTCCTGCCCTTCAGGATCAAGCTGCTTTTTAAAAACTTAACTTTGAAATGTTGGACATAATTAATTTTCTGCTACAATTAGTTTGAGGCCAAACAATAGAATACAGTCGCAGATCCAGGCTTTAGCTGGATCCTAAGGACATCCTTGCTTTGAAATGTAATATGCCGGAAGAGAGAGAGAGTTAGTCCCACACTCTTTGTTTCTTATGAGAATTTAAATATTTAATGTGGGAGAATGTAGAATTACATTTTAAGTCTGTGTACTGAATATAGCTATCTAAGGCACTCTTATTACATATTTCTTTTTTAAATTTGTTCTTCAGAAATCTTTTTGATGATTTATTTCCCATGTCAACAGCCATTACAGAGAACATTACTGAAACATTTCACGTTATTGTTAATTTTTCATTAGGTTTTATTATTTTAAATTGCTATGCTGTTGCTAAAAAACCCCACACACTTTATTAACCCAAACTCCTAATGTAGTAAAACCACATGGTATAATTTCTGCTGAGTTTTTTGTTTGTTTTTCAGTGTTTTATTTATGTTTATCCTTATCCAAGGTTATAAATAATGAATGTTTCTCTCAGTAGGCCTTTGCAGCTTAGACCTGAAATCCCTGAGGTTCGTGGGGAAAGACTGTTGAGATCCTAAACCTGATATCACCCAGCCTAGTGTTTCTTTTGAAAGACTGTTTATACCGTGTACATCTTCAGCATCACTGTTTGTGACTTTCGCTGGTCCGCAAGACTTATGTCTGTATATGCTTCTAAAAGAAAGTAAGAGGGAAATGGAAATGATGCTTTGCTGGCAGTTGCCTATTCTTTCATCACACACATAACGTTTCTGCATTATGCTCATTTTTGTTCCTCCTGGTGTTGTCTACAAAAAGAGATTTCTTGATATGAATCTAAACACAAAAAGGATGACAATTTTCACCTGTGCTTAAAAGTTGTTTGTATTGCTTGGAAAATGGTTATTGAGGATATTCATAGCTTTGGTACACTTACCTGCTTGCCAGAAACTGCTGTTTCCCACAGCTTTGCTGGGGGCTACACAAATACCCCAAAAACTTTTCAAACTGTAATTCATGAAAACAATTCTAAAAGCTTAAGGAAGTAGGAGAAGGAAAAGAATGAACCACACACACACACCACGACCACCACTGCCGCCACCTATTGGTCTGCCAGCCAAGAGCATAGATGTTTGTTGTTGGGGGTATTTCCCTGTATATAGTTAAGTGTTCCTTATGCATAAAACTCATGAAACAGGTTCACTTTGTCTGACCAAACAAGCTATGTGTGAGCTGCTCAAAACCTGCTCCAAACGCATTCATCCCTACCATGTTCAGCCAGGCTTGAATCAGCTGCACAGATCAATTATTGTGATTTCTTACTGTTCAGGAAGAGTGTTAGCAGCTAGCCTAGGTTCAGCCACAGGAGTGCGGTAAGAACTGGCAACAAGTGACATTCATAATGGTCATCAACCGCGTTGTTATTAACGTGAGTACTAAATAGTAAAGACTTTCAAAGATTTAATTTACCTTTTTTGCCACTTGAGAGTTACTTGGTTTTGCACTTCACTTGGATAAGATGATAATGTTGATACATTGCAATTTTCTAATGCATTCTTTCCTTGTAACGCTTAGTTCAAAATTACCAGGAAAAAAATTGAATGAAAAGTAGAATTGAAGTGTGGACATGTTCTCTACTTGTTTCAAGTACATTACACGTCCTTTCGGTGTCTGAAACTGATGACATTATCTTAGTTACCAATGGGATGAAAAATCTAAATACTAAACTGTTTTAAAACAAATTGTTCCATCCAAGTGACATACTTCATGAAGTAGCATACCTTATACATTAATATCATCCACTCTAGCTGCCTGCAAAAAAAAAAAAAAAAGAGGAAAGAGACTCTCCTCAAAATAAAAATAAGTTCCTGAAAGGCCTCTATTGGAAAAGCTAAGATTTCACCAGAAAGTTTGCAGTAGCTTAACAAGCTAGAACTTATAGCCTGGATTTTCTTCTTCCTCTAAGATTTTTCTCCCCTGCTTTCCCTAGTTCAGCTGCAGTCTGATACCATAGGGCGACACTACTACAAAGAAGCTATCCCGAGGACTGTGTCAGGATCCAGCATTCATTGTGCCTAGTACAACTGGAACTCATCACCATTAATTAATACTACCAGGGCAATAACCTGGCGCAATCTTCAGAGGTCAGACAAGCAGGACTCTCATCCTAGCAACAGCAGCTCAGCTCTGTAAGTGTCAGGTGATGATGGTCATTTCCTCTTAGGGTCAGAATGCATACAGCATAAGTAGAAAAAAAAAAAAGGATTAAAATATATTCTAGCTGATGAGAGAAGCACCCCTTTTTCTCCAGTGTTGGCTTTGAAAATATCCACTTTCCAAACTGAAAATATCCACTTTCCAAACACTGAGATGCTTGAAAAATATACTGATTATTAGAGTGTAATTTCTAGTTACGACATAGTTGACTGAAACATGTTTCAGATTCCAGAAGTAGCGAGAAAATCTCCTAACACAAAAAAAACTGCAATAAAGAATGCCTTGGAATTGCTGCTCAGGCATACGGGTGAATAAACTCATCACTGGCTCTGGCACAGTACAGTTAACACAGAAACACTGTGGCTGTTGCTGCGTACTGATCCCAAGAGGTATGTTGAAAGTGAAACACAGATAAAAAGGAGTGTGGGGTCGATGGAGAAGAAAAAGAGAGACAAATACCAAAGAACTTAGCTTGGAGGGACAGGAGGGCTTGACTAGAATTTTTCTCTAGATGTTTTGTTTACTGAATGTAAATGCTTAAAGTTGTTCAAAGGAGCTAGCCAAACTTCCCTCCTTTTCAAAAGATTTTAATGTATCTCACGTGGTGCTTTTAAAAAAATTTTGAACATAGTTTGTTTTCTCTGTGTGTTTTAGGAAGCGATTGATGCTGCTTACAGGAATTCATTAACCTCTTCCCAGTTTCTGCTCCCGTTTTGTCTTTTGTTATAAATGTTTGGACTTTAAGCAACCTGCTCCAGGTTATTTTGAAATGTTGCTCCATGCCAACGGCACCTTCATTCTGTTGCCTCCAAGCAGGTTCATTAAAATCTCTGTGGAATAGCATGCATTTTATTTGGCATTAATTCTAGCACAGCTCCTGAAACAGCAGTTTCTGATTGATCTTGAAAGCTACTTTGGTTTTGGCCTTACTGCAAACCCCTCTGGTGCACCTTGTGCCTTCTAACAGTGTTCATTACAGCCAGCTTTTCAAACAGTTTAAACCCTTGGAAAGTTATTGTTACTTTAAGCTTCAGTGAGAGTTCTTTTTTTTTTTTTTAAATCTGGGGGTAGCATGGCATAAAACACTAGTAAGCAGTCATTTTTCCCTCTGCTAGTCACCTCCTTTCACCAGAACATTTTTCACATTCTTCTAGCTGTAATACCTTTTTCCTGCATATTGACATGAACTGGCATTTGTTTTCATTTAAGCTATGTCAGTTTGCACAACTTTTTTTACTTTCCATGTCAACATCTTACACAGTTATAAATTAGGAAAAAAAAAAATCAGTTTACACTTTTTAAACCAAGTACAATTGCAGTTATTTTTATATCTCCCCCCCCCTCCCCTTCCCCCAGCTTTGGAAATTTGTTAAAACAATTGCAAGTAATATCTCTAAATCTTGAGTATCTTCTTACATTTGCAGAGAAATGAGTGTTCATATTTCTGTCTGGCATAAGTAAGTCTTAAATTATAACTATTTTCCAGCAATGAGATGCTTAATCTCTTTTACGGCTTGTCTCAAGGACTGTATTAGTACGTAAAGTGCTGCATGGTTCTGTGTTTTTTCTACTGATAAAGTGAAAATTATTCAGAAAACCCAATTACTGCTTTGCTAATGTCTTCTCCGAGTGACAGGGCTTTATTGGAGAACAGCTTCTTTATTCTGGCCACTCTCATTCTTACTATTAATTATGGCCATATCTAAAATCCTTACTCTGGGGTAGGACTAAATTGTACTAGGTTTGTAGAAGTGTTTACAAAACAGGGGATTCCTGCCCAAATGGCTCCTGATCTAAACATTAAGCAGAGGACAATGGAGGAATATTTGCAGAGTCAGGCTAAGAGAGGCAATATTGATTAGTTTGGCAGAAAGAGGCCTCAGTACAATGGAGCTTACAGGGTTTCAACCTTGTAAAGATCTTAAAGTTTACAAAGGTGTTCTTAAAGTTTTTTGAAGAAGGATAACAAGAGGGTGAGAGGGTTTTTAAGAAGCAAATTCAGTTCAGCCTGACCATCTTCCCCCTCCAGTAGGATAAGGTGATTCAGACAGATAAAAATGTTAAACTAAATCCACAGCTATACTTTACCAGACCGACGGTCTGAAGCTGCAAGGACTTTCCACATGAATGTGTGTTTGTCTCCACATGGAAGGGCACCAAAAGTTAGACTTCATTGCTTGTTGCATGTGCTTGATATGATAGATTTTTATCTGTTAGATAAAGTCCGCCTATGTTTTTGCGCCTGTTCGATATCCACTTTAAAGAACTCAGATGAAGATATTTTCACTCTGCCTTGTCTCAACGATTTCCACAGACAAATAAAAGTTGTTGGGAAACATTTTGTGCTGCCCAGGATTTTTCTGTGTTCAGTTTCACTTCATGACTTTTAATGTAAGACAGCCTTGAACCAACATTTGTAGTAACATTACCCTCTTTCTTTTTCCTTTGATGTCACACTAAGACATTCACCATGTTTTTGAGTAGAAATATGACATAATATCAGGTTTTTAAAATGTTTTATGTTGCATTTGCAGTGCCTCCTTTTCTGCCATTTTGGAATGGCACTCAGCTTTCAGCAACATGGGAATTAATTCTCACCTCTCAACTCCTAATATCCATCTTTAAATTCTTCAGACTGCCATGTGTGTCAGTGCTCTACTTTGCCTCTGAGTTCTGCATCTGTAAGTTTTTAAGCTGTGAAATGCAATACTAATGTGTTCAAAGATCATCTTACTGCTGTTCTCTTTCCCCTTTTCTGTTTCCTTTGTACCTTTCCATTTGACGTAACAATTTTTGGGTCTCTTTCTTTAGTATGAACTTGGGCTCATACTGAAAAGTATTTTGAACCACGAATAACCCAGTGAAGTCACTAAGGATCTGGCAGAGCAGATTGCCAAGCACAGTGTTCCAAGACCGGCTGAGCTCAGCCCCTGTTCTCCATGACTATAAAGCAGTTATGTACTTCAGTTTTACCAGGCCTCTGACTGCATTAAGGATTACTGATATTCTCTGAAAGTATGTCCTCTGTTAACACCCTTTGCAGTTTTCTCCCCTTCTCCTTCTTGCCTTAAAGCCCCTCCCTTTTCCATTTCCCTATGTGCTTCGCTATGGGCTGCACGCTGACTGCTATTTCCTGGTACTGCACAGCCCGACTCTGAAGCCATCGCTCTACCTACATAGCACACGAGTGAGAATAATGTCATAGCTTAAGCATGCTCATGCATGTGAAATAAGGGTCGTTTATCTCTCTTCCTTTTCTGATTATGTTTGGTCCCACATTAGGTCACTCTCCCTTTCTCTACTTCCATGTTTCTTTACTTTTCTGCGATCTTGCTTTTGGCATTAGACAAAAATAAAGCTTTCGTAAGCCCTGAAAGAGTGGAAAGGTTACGACACTGAGGAAGCTAAGATAACATAATTAATCGTTCAAAAAGTCTTATTTCCATAGTTAAACGATGAATGTTCAAAGGCTGTCCCTATCAGTGCTGCATAATGTCATTTATGTTTGTTAAATTTTACCCTTTTATAACAGAAACTTAGGGCGAATGAGTGGTTTAGAGGCCGCTAAAAGAATCACTGTCAAAGGTATTAGCAGAAAGTGATTTTAATAGAAATTTATAAAAGCGCAACTTAGCAGAGTTTGATGGCAAGGTTCACTCTATCACTTACTACACGCATGAAGCATACAAAGGAAAAGAGCATGGGAAGCTGAAAAGTCCTTGACTAGTGTAAACACTACTTAGCAACAACTGGAACATCAGTGTGTTATCAACCTTATTCTCAAACTAAATCCAAAACACAGCACTATACCAGCTACTAGGAAGAAAATTAACTCTATCCCAGTCGAAACCAGGACTTCGTGTTAGAGTTGGGTTGGAGTGATTTATACAGAGGCCGAGGATGAAAAGATTAAGGAAGACCCTCCTGTTGAGTCACGATGTTCAGAGTAGACCCGGCTGGATCTACCCCTAGTCCCAGACTTGGTCAACGGTATACGTCTAAGGGATTATATGTGTCTAGCGGCAGTCCAAGGTTCATTCACAGTCTTAACATAGATCATAAAATTTTAGCCGACTGTATTTGCTAGCAGGTGCTTCCATCAATTCAGACACACACGCACACAGATACAAAGATAGATAAATATACAAAGATATACCTGTTAAAAATCCCCTCTCGAGGTCAGTGAAATACTCACATCAAATGTCTTGGCATTTTTCATCGGGCGAAGGGTTGAGCCTCGAGGAGTGTTGCAGCCCAGGTCCCGTGCCAGTCAGCGTCAGTCCTCTGAATATCGCAAACTCGAGAGTTTGCAAACTCTGAGGAGGTTCCACTCAGAGGGAGATTCTGAGCCTGCTGCGGTCCAGGGGAGCTCAAAGGGCCTCATTTGGGACCGCTGTTTATAGGGTCACAAGATGATTGACTTTAGTCATCCATCAAAACTCTCAAGGTTTCAGTAACAATAGTATCATTCCATTTGAGCTACGACTCAGATAAGGGTGTCAGGGGATGACAATTATCCCCGCTCTCGTCCTCCACTTGGGCCAGGCAGCAGAAGTTCCTAGCACAATCGCTACATTCCCCAACCTCAGCTACGCAAGAGTTCCTGATACAGTAAAGGGATGCTTCACCACCTGACTCATTACACCAAGGCCAAGGTTTAACAGGAGTTTCTGAGATCGTGGAGCGGCCCAGGAGGCGGGGGGAATGCACCGCCACAACCTACTGTATATCTACACATAAATACACATGCTATACATAGTAATATAAACACATATCATGATATTTACAAAATGACACATCTATCAAAGGGTGAAAATCCAACCAAGATATCCCTGCAGCTCACAAAAAAGAGGAGCTCATAACCAAACTCTCTTTACAGGCTTTTCAAAGTGTAACAGAATTACAAGTGAAGAAACATCTTTTTTAATCAATAACTTGACAAAAACCAGCAATTGCAGCAGAAACAACAGAATAAATTCTCTTTCCTCCAATTGCTTGAATTGTTCCTAATGATAAAAAGACAAACAGTACACATTCACTAAATTACCTCATTTAACGAGAAAACTATAACACATTCAGGCACAACATGCAGAATAAGGAAAATGGAATAAAGGGAAATTAAGAAACATTAATTTCTTCTTTTTTTGTGGCACAACATATCCCCTTTCTGAAAAAAGAGCCTTATTCTGATGCCTTTACTGTGATATGGTAAAGAACTGCTCTACATCTAGCTGCAGGGGCTACAAGTGGTGGCAATGCATTTTCTGGATGGGGTTAGCAATGGAAGGAAACTGGAAAGAAGGTGAAACTCCTCCTGGTTTGCTCTTGGCATAACATAGGCTCACTTGGCAAAATATCTGACAAACATGAAAGAAAGCAAAATAACATGTAATCTTTTCAAATGTGTTTCATTGGCTGCGACATGCATCCAGCTACAGTATCCATTTTTGAGCAGACGTTTCAAAAAGCTCATCGCTGCTTCTGAATGCCAGCGCATTTATACATTCTAATATACTTGTGCACTATGAAAACAGAGACGAGGAAGGTTATGGATTTGTATAGCACACTATGACTTTTTGGCAGTAGCAAGACCATTTTCACATACTATTGAAATTAGAAAATTAGATTTTAACCTCTAACATCTTTTTAAACACAGCTAGGACATAAGTAAACAGCTGTGCTTATTATAAATCCAGAATGTAATAATAATAAAAAAAAATCTAATTTGAAGCTCACCCTTCCAAAGCATTCCTCTGAGATTAATTCTCTTGGCTCCCAGCTAAGGGAGAGGGAGCCAGAGCTTCTCATTTTCCCGAATTGGGCCCTATGAGAACAGTATGTTTGTTCTTTAACATTGTTCAGTAATATTTAATACCTGGGAAATGAAGATTGCCAGCTGTTACACATCATCTCACAGCAATAACACACTGTGATATTTAAATCTTATAGTTATTTTTGTATGAGTGATACTCAGGAAATTTGAAACTTGTCAGTAAATAAATATTTGAGTGTTTGGCTTAACTTGTTTATTGGTACATCTGCTTGGAAGCTTGATAATACCAATCAATATTTCAGAAAATTAGGCTAGCAAAGGTGATTGGATGGGAGTTTCTTGTATGTTTGTGCAAGTACATAAGCATGGTCTATTCTGTTCTGCTTGAGCTGTAATAGCAAATCAGGAGGCATCCTCAATTTGGGAAGCAAGTTGGTGGAGGAAGCTGAACCTGCAGCCCTGCCTGCACTGCGCAAGGCTGAACTGTGATGAATCGTTGGTTGCCACTCCAGATTTTCTCCTTTTTTTTTCCCTGTTCGTGTGGTTTGCTTGTGTGTGTGTGTGTGTGTGTGTGTTTAGGGGTTTTTTTTTCTGTTTTTGTCCTGAGTGGAAATAAGGTGGCAAGAAAGACTATTCCAGCAGTCAGTGCATATGCAAGAACCAGTGGAGCTTCTGTCCCTTTTTTTTTTCCCCTCCACACCTGCCAGAGAGACAAAAAACCCTGGAGCAGTTACAAATGCAGTTGTCTATCCCCATAAATGCAACGAGCTCCTAACAGGAAAACTGCTGAAGGGCTCGGGCGCAGGAACTGCCTGACAGCCGGGCTTTCCTTAGGCAGCACTCATGACTTCCGCGAGGCTGAATCAAGCACTCCACTTCGCAGGCTCACAGGATGCCAGTTGGAGAGTACATTTTCAACTGATGTTATTATACAGTATGTAAAGGGAAACAGTAAGACTGCCATGCAGGATGGGACTCCATCTGGACTATGAAAAGTGTATTGCTTAGGAACTGTTCTTCTCAATTTTTTTTTTTGTTACAAGTATATCTCCAAACAAGTCTGTCTGGATTTTTTTTTTTTTTTACCCATTTAAAATACAAACAAACAAAAGAGAAAGACTCCAAAACCAAGAGCTGTCTTGTACCAGAATGCATGGCAATTCCTATGGGTCCATGACTAAAATCAAGACTACAACCTTGTGTACGCCACTACGCGTTACCATATAAAAAGACAGACTTTTCTGTAAGGCCCAGTTATCCATACCTAACTGAATACTCTCTCTTCTTATATCATTCACTGGTTGTGATTTTGTGTCTTTTAAAACAAGTGACATATTTGAGTTAAGAGCTTCCTTCACTTCCTATACAAACTAAGTGTTTTTCTTCTATTTAGATTTCTAAAGTCTGCAGTATTTGAACTTAGGAAACATAAAGCATGAACGCACACAAATGTAAGTATACATATACCCATGTATATTTCTGAAAATCTGGCCATGTGTCCCCCTTTATCTAAGAACAGTAGATCACTTTCAAAATATTTATTCAGCTCCTTCTCTTGTTGGATAACCAAGAATCAGCATATATAGGTGGTAAGGTGTCCACCAAAAGATTGAGCAACTTCTTAAAACCATATAGTAACACAGGGTAACCCACTTGTGACTCCTGACTTCGAAACAGTTCTTTTGCCGCCTGACAGCAGCTATTTTTGCAGAGCTGGCTTGTAGGAAACAGTTGGCTCTTATACTGCGAATAGTTTTTTTTGCTAGAAAGGCTATTATGGGGAGATAAATTGATGTAAAATCATAATAGTATAAAAAAGACTTCTAGAAGCTGTAGGTTATTTTCTTCATTTTCAAAGAGTTTATAAATCCTGTTCACTTTATAGTGGAAATGTTCACAGATTATTGGAAGCATTTTTCATTTCCCTTGATAGAGTACAGGGTTAGAATCCGCTGTGCGTGAAGCATCCACATCACACACTGCATTCTTCTGAAGCAATCCTCATACTTGAGCCTTTATGAAAATATTTGTTATCTTTAACACACATTTCAGAAGATTCCTGATTAATATTTGAACTACGCTTGCTGGAACTGAACCTGGCTTTTCACTCGGGAGCACCAAGTGGAATAAGGGTCTGATTCCATGACCAATTCTGCTATTCATTAAAAAGAAAATAAAATCATTACGATGTGAGGGTTCTTTTCTTTTCTTTTCTTTTCTTTTCTTCTCTTTTCTTTTCTTTTCTTTTCCTTTCTTTTCTTTTCTTTCCTAATATATTATGTGTTCCTCATGTATTCATGTGTTTTGGAAACCATTTATTTTCTGTATGCCTCAGGATATGGGGTGACACTAGTCGTGATTTGTCATTTGAAACAAAGTAAGATTTATTGGTGTGAAAAGACGCAGTGTGCATACTAGACCCACAGTGGAGTTATTGTGGGTTAATGAGCTACTCTCTATTAGCTGAGGTGCCTTGAATGACCATAGCATCTTCTTAGCCTGCAGTAAATAGAAAGTAAAATATATTAACATAAGGCTCCGTGAAAAGAACCTAACTTTTTAAGAAATGAATAGAAGAAGTGTGAGTGTTTATGTGCACCATAATTTTTGCTCTCACACTGTTTTTGACAATGATGAATTATTTTTATTCTTTTCTTAGTATTTTTTCTTTATGAAATAAATTTCTGGGATATACATTCCTTTTTATTTGGATGGGCTTTTTGGTTTTTTTTTCCTACAATCTGAGGCTATATGGTACTTCCCTTCTTACCATTATAGTCTTTTTATTTTTAACATGCAAGACAGCTATTCCAGCACAGACATAAAATTAGTTTTGCTTAATGGATTTCTTGTCATGCATGTGCAAAAATCTTCATTTGCCTCCAATTTAAATTTTTGTTTTCCTCTGGTGACTCATTTTGCTGCATCTGTGTTTATTCTATAACCTGTGGATAAGGCATGTTTTCCTAGCTGGGAGCTGGCTGGGCTTTTGCTCATGGCTGCCATGTGTTGGTTTAGTCTTGCATGCAATTCTGTCTTGATTTCTCTGAAACTGTCACTGTCAGCATTTCCCCAAGGTGCTCCACGCAGCTCTTCTGGGAAGCCCTTCAGGTAGAGTTCCTCTTCAGGCTTATGGAAGACATCACAGATGCTTTGTCCTTTGTAACAAAGTTTATTTCCCTCCAACAAATATGCATACTTCACTGGTCTCAGTGATAGATGATTTATTATTATAGTTCATCTGTTGCTTTACAGATTTTATTTTGGTCACAGTGACTTGATCTGTTTGGGTGTTTTTGTCTTTTACAGTTCCTTCTTGGTATCATTTCATTCTGTATCTTTTCTATGAGCTTCAGCCTGCATTGCTGTGGTTTCTGGCTGATAGGAAGAGGCTTATACACCAGAAAGACTAATGACAAGAAAGAGGTTGAGTGATCATTTTCTAAGATAAATTTCTAGGCAGCCAACAGTGTGAGTTTGAGAACAGTTTTTTTTATCTATGAGAGACTAAACTTTGTTCAAGCATGCCTGTATGTACTTCTACTTACACTATAAACATTGCCTATGTATTTTATTTGTTCTTACTGTTACTGTATAACGGGTAATGTAGGTTGCTTTAATATAGTTTAGGCTTTCTGTGGTATCCTCTCTGCCCCTCCCTAAGCATCCCCTTATCTATACTAGTATTCAGGTGCTTGCATACATAGCTACCAGATATGCACAAGGCTTGCTGCTTTTCAGAAGACATCCCACTGGTGAGGCTTGTAGTGGCTTTATTTATAAAGGTACATAAAGGTTTACAATGTACATAAAATGCAGGAAAATCTTTTGAGATTACTGAACATATGTGTAATTTAACTTCAGTCTGGCAGCTGTGGATACCTCTTGGCAGAAAGACGGGAGAGGCCTGTGTGCTGGGGAAGCAGGTGGAGAACATTATGTGACAGGAACTCCCCCTGGGAAGAAAGCAGGGGACTTTGAAGGCAGGGTGTTGTTGACGTTAGGTTATGAGCATCTCCAGTGGATGAAACCCAATGCATGAAAAAGAAACACCTGAAAAGCAAGGAGAAGACTAAGTCAGATTCCCAAGACAGGTAAGCGTTGCTGTGCTCTGATTGGTGCACCCACGAATCAGATCTTGATGAAGCACAGCTGATGAGTGTTTGTGAGACCTTCTTAACCTATAAGTAAAACAGAAGAAGAGTTTGCAACCTCTTTGGACCAAATGCTGATGGCCATAAGAGAATGGAGGAACCTTGTTGTTGGCTAAAGTGAGTTTGGTTTTAAGCCCACCTTTCTGCTCTGGTTTTTCTTTGACTTCACCTATCTTCCCTTCAGTCTCAACTATTTCTCAACAACTAATACTTGGAGTTGACCTCTTTAAAAGAATTTCTCCTGTATGACTTGTTAATACTGAAGGCATTTAGTTCTGGTTGTGACAAAGCTGACTCCTTTTCTGTATGTTTCCCTGGGCAAATAATGGGCCTGATCTTTCTCAGAAGGTGAAACTATCTTAGAAATTAATGGGAGCTTTACCCAAACAAAGACTTTAAAATTGACCCCATGTATTGCAATATTATATCAAGTTATAAATAAGTAGGTCAGGCTTCAGCTTGTTGATATCTCGACCTATGGTTTTCACCGTTAAGTGGCTGTTGGGTGATGCTTAGCAGAGTGCAATCTGTGTTGTGTTAGGAATTGTTGTATTTGTGGTGTCTAAGATAAAATGATTCTTGTATCAAGTACCAAATGACTTGTGGAATGTAAAAATCTTCACCCTTTGACATTTGCTTAGGAACAGTTAGTATGTTTCTGTTCTCTCAGAATACTGCAACGGCAGAATTATCCTGAAAATTGTTTTAATATGGTTTTGTTCATAGAAAAGAAATATAAACATTAGAGGAAATAGTCTTGTATTCTCTTTTTATTTTCTTTCTTTCTTTTTTTTTCTTTATGTGGCTGTCAAGATCATTCTGAGGCTGCTTCTGTGTGGCAGGACCTCCTTATTTAAGCTGAAAAAGCAGGTGTTTTATTAGCTTTTTGACTCATGATATTACAGACTTAATCTCATGGTAGACTGGCTTACTTACCTCTTCTTACTTGGCACTTTCTACTTTATTAGACGCTGCTTGTGGCTTTGTCTCCTCCGTTGTTACTAACGTGCTTCAGTGTGAAGTGTTTGTGTGTAAATTACTAGTCATCCCATGTTGTTATGACTCAATGGGATCATAGATTTCTTGTTGAAATGAAAAATGAGTTTTATTTACAACCTTCCCCCCGAAGTTTCTGATGAAGATACTTGAGTACAAAGCCATTCCTTCAGAGTCTTTATGTTCCTCCATTTAAAATTTATTTGATAATGCTGTGTGGAAAAAGAACCTGTGTCAGTGCTGCTGCAAAATTTTGGTTGCATGGGGCTGCGTGCATGCGTGGTCTCCGTAAGCACACACAGATCACTTAAGTTTGTGGAACAAGAAGAATGCTCTATATACCTTCTTCACTGTCTTCACTGCAGTGTGTATGTGTGTCGTGCTTTAACCTGGCAGGCAGCCAAATACCATACAGCTGCTCACTCACTCCACCCCCACCTCCTCCCTGCCCCCAGTGGGGTGGGGAGAGAATCGGAAGTGTAAGAGTGAGAAAAACTCATGGGTTGAGATAAAGACAGTTTAATAGAACAGAAAAGGGGAAATAATAATAATGATAGAACATACAAAATGAGTGATGCACAATGCAATTGCTCACCACCCACGCTGACCGATAACCAAGTAGCGATCGCTACTTCCTGGAACACGCCTATCATTCATATGCTGAGCATGATGTCACGTGGTATGGAATACCCCGTTGGCCAGCTGGGCTGGTTGTCCTGGCTGTGCTCCCTCCCAACGCTTGTTTTGTTTTGTTTTTTTCTTGAGCTGAATGTCCTTGACTAGCAGGGTACTTAGCAACAATTGAAAATATCAGGGTGTTATCAACATTCTTCTCATACTAAATCCAAAACACAGCACTAGGAAGAAATTTAACTCTATCCCAGCTGAAACCAGGACAGTATGAAAAATTATTTGGGAATCCAACACAGAAAGGCACAATGCAGCTCTGGCTCTCCATGGTTGCAGTAGACTAACTGTAAGCAACTGTGACTGTGGATGCAGTGCTGCCAGATAGTTCTCTATGGGTTTATGAATGTGTGTATCAGTCCTCTCACATGACTATGTGCACAGATCCCATTATTGCTGTATATTGGCTACCTCTAGCAACTGAATGAGCTCTTAAATGATAACAACTACTTTAAAATGTTTGCTGTTTAAAATGCCTCCTACAAATTGCTTGTCAGTCACTGTAAAAAACAGCAGTTATTTCAGCTACTATCAAACCTTTTCCACTTACAAAGACTGCTTCTCTCCCATTCTGCCCATGCCTTTGCAGTGTACAGAACCAGCCAGCCAGGCTAATTCCAAGAATGAGAGGAAAAAGGCAATCTTGGTTACTCTTTTCTTTGGCATTTCCCATTCAGTCTTTCTCATAGGTTTTGAGGCTGGAAATATATAGATTAAGTGGATTTTACTGCATACAGCATCAACTCTGAGTGTTGTGGGTAGGGATATCTTCTAGAAAGGGAATCAGCCAGCTAGCACTGGGTAAAAGGTGCAAGACTGAATGTTGTGGCTGGAGTGTACTCTTGCCAAATGAGTCTACCGAAGAGGAATACCTGTGTTGGAAGCAGGCATAGCATCTAAAAGAGATTTACCATGAAACTCCTTCCTTTTCATAATAAGAGCTTGAGGACACTGTAGAACTTTGCTATATGGTAGGACATCTTCTGATGGGCAGACAGCCTAAGCAAGCGGTATCAAACCCAATTCTCCGAGTTTTCTGTAGCTCTTTTTACTTTTTGTCAGTGCTGCTCTACTGTGAACGATCAATTTTTGCCAAAGACCTTGCCAAATAACTGATCAGAAAAGATCATCTGTGGACCCTGAGTCTGTTCTTGAGGGTGGTAGAGAGGTGAAGTAAAATGCAAAGTATTCGTATGTTTGGCATCTAAATCCAAGCTGTGTTCACTGCCAAAGGTATAACTACAGCTGATGGCTTAGCTTGGTAAGCAGATACCACTCAAGGGTAAAGATAAGACAAGTCAAGAACAAAGGAAAGACTCAGTGCCAAATAGTTCTGTAACTCACAAAATAATTTGCTTTATAACAGTCTTAATATTTTAGCATTTTTATGGCAAGAGTATGAGAGCCATTCTGAATAATCATATATTATAATATATCCCTGTACAGGCACTTTCCAGTAGATGATATAACATTAGGTCAGATTGGTTTTATATACTGTATTTTCCCTACGAAGTAGAAACAGTTGGGGAATACAAAAAAACCTTCCAAACCCATAAGCCTGAGCCCTAGTGAATTCTCATATTGCTGTCTACAGGTCATGTCCTGGGCTTGTCATAATCTGTGACACAAAGCCTTTCAGAACCATACAGCTTGGCCACAGCAGGCAGTTCATAACCTGAAAGACAAGAATATTCCCAGTGAGAGCTGTGTGGCTATGCTGTGAAACCCTGTAGAGTTTATAGAGATGCACTTACGTGTTGCCATATTTAAACTCTTAAATTTTGCTACTGTTCCTGGGATAAATAGGATAATTTTGCAGAGACTGTGCCTTAGGAGGTTATCCCTTACTTGCAGGGAAAGCAAGCTAGGTTCCTATACAGCAGAATCCCTGAAGAATGCCCCAAAAAATGCAATGTCAAACGCTGCTGGCCTGAAAATTGAGGACTTACACCATTTGGGAAGGGTAAACCTGCTGGGTTTTTTCCTCTCAGCCTTACCTAAAATATGAAGAAGATATGTTGAGAGACTCTTTTGCCTACTCAGACATGTGAAGACCCTACAGATGCTTGGAAACAGAGAAAATCTGACATCTGCAATGTGACAGCTCCCAGCAAAAGAAATTTTAAAATTTAAGTTAGAGTGTGGAAAACACTGGTATGAAAAAGTGCCTTTTTTCAATATGAGAAATATTATGTGCAGTTGTGAACGGTTATGTGAACTCCATGAACTCGGAAAGCAGTTAATTCTCAGTGTCTATTTTGGGCACTGGATTGCTTAGCATAGTGAAAAAGGTTCAGGTGCACTTTCCTGCAGCTTTAAACAGCCTAAACAACCTATATAACTTTCAAAATTTTTCCCTTTTTTTTTTGACAGTTGTCTTCTGACTAGTAGCATATGAAGAAAAATTAAGGCAAAAGAAAAAAAAAGTCCAAGTCTTTAATCAAGTTTTGCTGACATCATGGACTAATTCAGTGCCACAGATTTGCACTTTGCAACAGCTGGCTTTAAACAGCCTTGCCAGCAGCTGGAAATTATTATAACCTTGAATTCAGGACCAACACCTCTCCAGCCCCCCCCCCCCCCCTTGTCCCCCATTAAAGTTACAGTATTGCTATGTGGCTGTAGGAACCCTGGCATTGAAGACACAACAGTCTAAACTTTAGTAAGGCAAAATCTCTAGGATTTGTAGGTGTGGGAAATAGCAAGCTTTGGTAAATAAGCACTGACTGGGGACCTATCTAAGCTCTTTCACAGGGTTGCAAGCTCAATTCTGGAGCTGTAATTCTGAATCTCCTTTGCAGGTGAGTGCCTATACCCTCTTTCAGAACAGGGCATACTCATAGGGTGTGATGTATACCTTCGAAGTCCTCAGCTAGCAAAGTTGTTTGGCTGGAGCTGCTCCACAAGCAGCAGGACTTTCATAGAGACTTGCTATAAAATAAGCAAGGTCAGATTTGGGTAAAGCTATGCTAAATGCTGATCAGACTGCTGATAACTGCTCAAAGGCAGCATAAGGCACTCAGCAGTTGAAAGGGGATGGAGAATGGGATGGATTGCCTGTGCTCCTTTCGCCTTTATTTTCTGTGCCTCGTGACTGTAAGCAGCCTTAACATTATTGGGTGCATTTCACTAATTTAACTTTGCTTTTAGGATGCCAAAGCTTTTTTTAACTTCTCTGATGAAAAGCCTTTCAAGGATCTCATAACTAGATGCTGAGTAATCAGGTCATAGGCATTTGTGTGTATGCCTAGAAAACAAATTGTGATGTTGAGGTGGCTAGTGGAAACATTGATACTTGGCAGGATTTGGGGTAGTTTTGAGCTGTTTGTCTCTATCTCCTTAACTTCAAAAGGTTAGGCTGAGTTAATTTTGGCTTTTTGCAGTGCTGCTGAGGAGACAACAGTGGTACCCACTGACATATTATACTGCTGTACAGATGAGAATTCATAGTCTGTATTTACTTATCAGCAACTGATATCCTTACAGAGCTTTTTTTTCATAAGATGTGTTGTTCCGATGTTTTATATACATATAAATATTTAAAAAAAAAAACCACCAAAACACTCAAAAACAACAACCCACAAAACCTCATGAAAGTAGGCAGGCAAGCTTTTGATGTTGCTTTATGATTCTGAGATAAATTGGGGTATCAGGAGTTGATGACAATTATAAATGAAACTGTATTTGTCTTTGCTTACACATGACACCAAGTTAAGGTAATTTACATAATATGATCTCCATGTACTGTCAATAACACCTGAAATTTAGAGGAATGAGACTAAGTTTTAGCAAGATATAATGTAATTTTCCTATCTCGATATCAAGAGAAAAGCTAGAGGAAAAATAAAGACACTCTAGAGCTTGCTTTTGCATTTAGGGTTTATAGCAAGCAGGTGATAGTATAACAATTTAAGGGCAATCCATAGTCCCTACTGTAGGAGCCTTAGTACTACGTGGTCCTGGCTGAAAACTGCTGGACACATTCCTATCATCAGGAATGGTTAGTAAAAGGAGTAGGCTTTTCACAGTATAGTTTTTCTCTCTTAATTAAAACTGCTTTATTGGTGCAGGCTGTAAATATTATAAAATACAGTTTAATAGGACATGCTATCTGGTTTTGGTCACAATGTTGCTTTTTTTAGTTTTGTTCATGTGATTTACAAGGCGTTTGCAGAAAGAAATGAGTATGTCAATCTTAACACAATGTCGTGGTTTAACCTGGCAGACAG
>NW_009233802.1:0-21273 GCF_000690835.1 Fulmarus glacialis | reverse complement strand
CCGCGGGGCGGTGCCTGCAACTCCGCGCAACTCGGGTCCCTTGCCAGTAGCTCACTTATGAGCGGGATGCCCGCGTTGGGTGGGTTGTTTGGGCGTCGGTAGTAAATATGCTGTGAGGTAGTTATTGTGTATTGGCACGGAAAACGTTCTTGAATGTGAGAATTAAAATAACTCTGGATTTCTTGAAATGTACTGTATTGGGGGTTAAGCAATTTGAGGAAGCCAGTTTAAAGGTCTGCCATCAAATTACGTTTTCAGGCAAAGATTGAATGTTTCTTTGCTTCCCATTAAGCTGAATAATTTCTAGGTATACTGTTGTTGTGAGCAAGGAAAAACTTTGCTTCATAATTTTGGTATGTCCATTGGACAGCACTTTTACAATGGAGGATATGTTTATATTTAGTTGTTCGAAGGTTTTTTCCTCTTCTCTTGGTTTTTGTAGAACACTGGTAGTGGACACAAGGACTGGAGCGAGCAGTTGTAGGATCTGCAGTAAATGGACATCCTAAAAATAGAATAGTTGGTGCTGTTGTTCTAATTCAAATACAGTGATAAATCCGTTTCATAATGAATAAAATGTATTTATTTCTTTGTCCAAATGGAATAACTAACAGAAAAGGTAGTTAAAACTGTGCAGAATAGGTTAGGCTTAAATTATGTTGTCCTGATTCTTAAACTAGATAAAAATATTTTTCATGAACATTCAGAAGCCTGTAGGACAGCCTGCCATAGTAGTAGTTTTCCCCATCTCGCTAATACTTGAACGTCCGACAATTTGTAGTAGGTTTGTCCTCTGTTTTGAGGTAGGGCCGTGTTATCATCATCATCTCTATTCCTCAGAGAACTGAAGCAGGGGAAGCTCTTGCTGGAATCTGTAACCTTCTCAGTAGGTGTTGTGCTTTGGAAGAAAAAGGGAAAGGGGAGGATTGTGTAGGCAAAAACTTAGTCCAGACCATGAAAGGTATCAGGTGGTTCTATTGTAGGTTACCCAGGAGTGTTTTGGTGATTTGAAAAATGCTATAGATATGGTGGGTTGAGTTCATAAATCAGGTACATACACAGGTTTATTAAAGGTATGTTTGTAGGCAGTAATTACAGTTATTTATACAAACTGTTTAAACCTGGCTTTATAAGCAGATTTGGCAAGCTGTAAGATCTAGCAAGGAACTACCAATTCATTACGGATCTGCTTCTTCCACTCTGTCTTGTTTGATCAACATCACCCTCCAAAGATCATGGATTAAATTTCTTCTAGTTTAGATTACATTTTCAGGGTTATGGTCTTTCATGATCTATGTGTTTCTCAAGTGCAGGTGATATGTATTTAACTTACTGATCCTCCATACAAATGATTATCTATGATTTTCATTACTTTTGTTCAACTACTTGTGGGTTTATAAAACCTTTAAAAGTTGACAGGCACGTTTATTAGGTTTTTTTATTTTGATCACTTAATTAAATAAATTGCTCTTTTGAGCTCTGAGAATTAGAATACGTTTACCAACCTCGTCACTCACTTTAATTCTTTATATTTTTCTTAAAGTGAGTTGAGTAGGTTGGTCACTCTCCTTCAAGAATACCACGCCCTGGATTTGTGAGAGCACCTGTTGTGTACTTTGGAAGGTGTCCTATAGACTTGTAACAAAAGCATGGGAATGCTTGTGTAGATTCTACCACAGGTGTCTTGTGTAAAGTCAAAGAGGAAATATAGCAGTGCAGATAGTTGAACTACAACTTGTAAGTCTTATGACTCTAAGCTTGTAATTGAACTACAACTTGTAAGTCTCATGACTCTAAGCTTGTAATTGAACTACTGCTCCTATGTCTTTATGAATGATTCATCCTGCTTTTCTAATCTTTATCTTCAGCACAGACTTTGAAGAAGCCTTGCATTCCTGTGGAAACTGCAGCAAAGGTCCTCATGTTGCAGATACTTATAAGAGTGTTGAAGTGAAGTCACTGAGGTCTCTAACATGCAGAAAGTTATCACATGCATATATACGTGCGGATTTTGCCTAAAAGGCTATAATTCATACTTCCGAAGATGTCTAGAAACAAACACTGATTAAAATATAATAGAGTTGGTATCTCAGGTTTAATCCAGTACTGTGGTTTCTCAGCCCTCAAGAGTCTTTGACTTGCTGTGATTTATTTCCTCAGTGAAGAATTTAGTCTTCTAAAAGTCTTATACACAGATCCTTAACTTCAGTGTGATCGTGTTTTTAATTCAAATTGATTGCTCTGCTACTGTGCAACATCAGTTAATGCAACTCCTCAGTTGCTAACCTTTAATGGTCTCAAAGCTAATTTGTAGGATGACTTCTTTTGCTTGAGCTAAGTGGTCTATAGGAGTCTCTGCCAGTGTTGCTGTAGTTTGCTTTGCAGTGAGGACAAATACTTTCTTATTCAGTGTTTGTCCTTAATGTGCTTTGTGCTTTTGAAGTTATTTTGACAGACTGATAGCACGTATTTTAAAGCTGGAATATGTTTTTCCCACACACCTGAAGAAACTTTGATGATACAGACCTGAGATTGTACACTTCTGTATAAAATTGTAGCCAGTTAAGAACCATGAAATATCTCGGGATGTACTTCATGTATGAACATGACAAGATTAATGTATTTTATATATTCACTTTGTATATGTTAAGGCCTGTTTAAAAAAAATAATTAAAAATACTTATTAAATGTTACCTATGGTTCAATGAACGCATGCATCCTGTTCTGCTTTTATTTCTGATGTTTAAGGGAAGCTTATTACTTTTGCAGTAGAAATTCAGGTTTTGTATCTTCTGCCATCTTCCGCTACCTCAGATGGACAGAGAACTGTTTGTATGCTACTGTTAGAAACTAGGGAAATCTATCTTGAAGTAAAAGGTTGTTCATCTTCAAATTATTAAAAAAAACTTGGTATTGTTTAATATATTCAACTTGCATAGTTGTAGAAAGCTTGGGGAAAAATAAGTGATTGATTCAGCACTTGTTTCAGCACTTTGTCCTTCAGCACGAAGGATTTGTTATCTACAGGAAAAATAGCTGCTGCTGCTTTTTGTTTACATTGAGAAGGGAAAAGAGGACCAGGGAACATCCAGGATCACCTTAAATGTGCAGTAAGACTTAACATGCTTGTTCTCATATGTTAGACTTGTATTTGTCATCATCAGCCCCAGAGTAATCAACTGCTAAACACAGGAAGGAAGTTAACTGTGCTGTGCCTGTGTTGTCATCTGAGGTTGATGGAAGTAAAACAAGAAGCCTGGTGGGATTTTGAAGCTGATAAGGAGTTAAACAGTAGTCAACCCTCATTCATCCATTAGCAAAATACCTGGTTTGTTCAGGTGTCCTGCACTTGCTGCTGTCAGCGTATGCTTCTGTTTGGCCTAATAGGGCTAAGGTGTGAGGTGTTGGGACTCCTGAGCTGGTACCAAAAAATCAGGTCTTACTAGCTGTGTCCAAATTCAGTTGCATTGCAGGTATTCACAAAGGTGATGTCATGAAAAACACTCACTCACTGGAAGGAATCCTCTTGCATGATTATTCATAGTATGGGTCACAGTAGTGTACTTACGAATGGCCACACTAGGTATATTAGGTGGTTGCAGTAGGGCAAGTTGCGGAACAGATCAACTGCCGTTGCTTGTCTCTGCGGTTTGCTCACTGATGGAGCAACTCTGTTTTAAGGCAACCGGCTATGATGTTATTTTCGGAATTCTCATTCTTTTATGTCATTAGCGAAAAAGAAAATTACTCAAGAAGAAAAAAAGAACAAAATAATAGGATAATGCGTCCTTTGTCCAGGTAAACGCAGGATACTTGTTGCTTAACAACTGGTGGATTGTAGCTTTTTTCATGCGGGAAAAAAAGAATCTATTCCAGGCAAAATGGAATGGAAGTCTGCAGAACTCGAGAGTTCGCTGAGAATTCACATACTTCCCTGATACTTAAAAATGTCAAACAAATTTTCATATTACATAGAAAGTAAGACGATTTAATGTAGTATTACTGTTCTAATGCTTTTCATTTAAATGGAAGCTGTTCCCAGCATTCTTGTAGTCCTTGCGGTTATGATTTCTCAACATGTTTGGCTAGGTTTCACAGTGAACCACCAAAAAATAGACATACAAATGTCAACAGATAATACTAGATGCATGTACAGTAATTCTGTGATGTCTTTAGTTTCTGACGTTATCTGAAGTGAGCTTTGTTAACATACTTTGATACCTGGTGCCTGCTTTCAGTTGTTTGTTAGAAGCATGTGTTCTAGTTCTGAACTACAGTATGATTTTTTCATAGTTCAGATGTTGTTCTTCGTATTCCAGTGGCAAATTATATGCCAGGTCTTTTATATTTTAAGTGTAATACTTAAGAATAAAAACTTCCCCAAATAACTCAAAATGTTATTTGTTGAAACCATGTAACAATCAGAGCTAATAGGACCTAACGTCCCTTGTAGAATGGTGTTTACAGAAAGCTCATAACTAACTTTGCTATAACTGTGGGTCTGGAAAGCCTTGCAAAATGTCCATAATTGTTCAAAAAAACAAAAATTGGCATGTATCAGTAGAGTTTACCTGTTGCATGGGTTGAATGCAGTGATACTTGGTATTTCTTGCATTTTGTCTAAAATGTTGCTATTTTTCCCTGGGTACTTCTGAATGTTTAGAACAGAAGTTCTTGCAATATTTGGGCAGAGTTTTACAGGTTTCATTTTAATCTGCTCTTCTCCCCCCCACACCTGTTAATTGAATGGCTCTACATATTTCATCCTGAAAATGAGTTTGAAAATGACGGATGAATCTGAAGGATTGACAATATTGACATTAATTTGAATTTTAATACAGCTTCTGTAATAAAACATTCTGAAGATGGAACCGAATTTACTTTTGAACATTTATGTTTTAAAACTGCTGTTGCAAAGTGACAGTAACTTCTTCAAACATCTGTTGTTTGACCAGAAGCAATAAATTGTTTAGTCCAGGAACATAACTGTAAATGTTTTGTTACTTTTTTGTAGAAATAGCATTGTAAATGCTATTCATCCTATTACTCAGGATATGGTCACAGAAATTCCTGAAAGTTAAGCAACTGTGGCAGTGTGCAGGAGTGGGTACTGCTTGTTAATTGTCTGCATGTGTACTGGCACACTTGCACTTGCTCGTGGAGAAAGCGCATCACATCATCCTGATTCCTATGATGCTTTGTTTAAATCAGAGCCCCTGCCTTGTGGTTTTTTCCCTCTGTGACACGCATACAGAACTGGCAACAAAGTGGGTGCACCATTACAGATTAGTCTCACCCACTTCTCTGTAGGACAGAAATTTTCTTTGCTGGAGGTACCAACTCAGTGAGATGTATTGGTGGTTACTGTGATACCAAAAATTACAAATGTTACAGGTTCAGCCAATACTTGCTAGAAGTGTCATGAACCCTGAACAACCAAAAGTGGTATTCCTGATAAGTGTTTTATGTTACAGCTACTAATATATAGATGTTAACGTGTGTTGGACATGCGAACGCATTAAAATACACAGCTGTATGTTATGCTGATATATTCAAATGTTCATTCAAATACATCTCTATCTTTTGTTTTAGCATAAGGAGGAAAGGATCAAATGTGATGCAAAGAAATCTCTGTAGAATTGTAGTTAGGAGAATTGTCTGTACTGTTATGCCATTCTCACAAAGTAGATCAATCATATATGTCCTTTTGTTCTTTTTACAGGAGAACTATTGTCCCTCTGTTTTTACTGACTTCACCTGAAATTCAGAGTGTTTGTCTCTTTTGCAAGGCAAAACTTTTTTTTTTCATTAAAAAAAATAATAAAAATTGATGTCACTGTCTTGCAGAACATACTGTCCTTTGTCATTAGCCTTTCCTGAATTGTGGTTTTGGACAGAGATTCACTGTTGTTGTATGGAATTATGTCACTGAGTAATTTTTAGGCTGAATCTGAGATGCCATCTCTTAATCCTGATTCTTCTAATGGAGTTGTTTGCTGGCACTTGGGTTGTTCTATGTGTATAACAGTGGTTGGGTCTATGTTTTCATGATTCTCTCAAGTTATGAAGTGCCACTAGTTTTTAGAAAAAGAAGTTAGCAGTGAATTTCTTCTAACTTCTCAATGTATGTTCTATGCCCATTGCTCACATATTCATGTTCCTGGATTGCGTGTTGCTTTGTTTGCTGAAGACTTTATTCATAGGTTAATACTGCTTGTTGGGACTGGCACGTGATTTAGGATAGGTGTAGGTTCTGAGATTTTTGCCTGGGACAAAGGTCAAAGTAGTTTGATATATAACTTTTGAAAAATGGCCTTGCCATATGTTAATATTTTCAGAGCTGTTAATGCAGTGTGTGTTGTCATTGTTATTTTAGTTTCTGTGGCTTTTGCTTTTCAGAGCAATTTTTGATTTAATGATGCAGGTAACCATATTACATGTATATAGAGCTGCTCACAATAACAACTGTAAAATATTTTTATGTACAATGACACTTTAATTGGTGTCATAGCTGAGAAGTAGTTTGTAATACTTTGTTTGCAGACATAAATTTTGATGACAGAGGAACTTTAAGTTATTTTAGTAATTAATTGCAGTTCTTTAACTTGACATTACTTAGAACTGTGTATTTGCAAAAAGTTGTCCTTATGGTTTTTTCTGCACTAGTAGTAGTCTTTCACACCAAGATAGACAGTCATAATCTATTAGCATGATGATTATTAGAGTAATTATCCTGATCTGAAGCGTGTTAATCATTGGGAAAAAAATGTTCGAGAACTTCAGTTTGCTGTTGCAGATGATGCTGTCTTTTGCCATGAGCACATGTGACTGCATGCACGGTAGAATAAACTTTGTAAATGTATTTCTAAGGTTGTTCATGTTTAAGCTATTATTTTTGCCCTGTATTTGCATGTCTTCCTGGTTTGTATCTATGGTATCAAAATACAATGATTTGTGTTGCTTGGGCAGGCATTTGGATTGCTAAGAACAGGGACAGAAAACAATTGATTGGGCTACAATGTCAATAACAATACCCAGTGACAGTGATAAAATAGTCCCGTTGTTGTGATCAATGACGTACCCTACTAATTAAAAGTAGGGTTCTGGTAAATCTAGATGATGTTTCCTCAGGTCCTGCTGTGTATTTAGGTATTTCTGGTACTTATTTGTTAAATACAGAGACTCACTCATCTTGTCATAGGTTGAAAAAGATCTCATATTAGGATATGCGTAGTGCTTTGTAAGGTAAGCAAAAGGGAATAAGGAAGGGTGCCTTTTTTCATGAAGGCTTCATTATGCAGATCTGAATTTGCTTCATCTGTATACAGCTTTGGTAAGAAAGTGTGAGCTAGGAGAGAGAGAAGGCAAATAGCATTCAGAATATTTACTTTATGTAAGTGTCTAGTGGAACTTGTAGTTGTAGTATCTGTGACTTAAGCAATTTTTGATAAGCTACTGATGAAAGGGAGCTGCCTTGGTAATAACTATATAGTCTGCTTTTAGACCTTTATCTCAATAGATGTAAGGATTTTTCCCGTAGTTCTCCATGGCAGAAGATGCCAGCTTTTTTTTTTTTTATTGTAGTAGTTGATCAAAAATGCTGCCTTGTGTTTTTCCAGAATGTCTCTCTGCATCATTTGTAAAAGGCTGGGGGCAACTTGATTTATTTGGTCTTATTGCAGTAAATATTATTCATCTCAGTGACACACTCAGTAATAAACTTGCCTGCATACAGTAGAAGTACTTTTTCCTTCTGTCTATTTTGTTGTCCAGTGGATAAACATGCACTATGATGGGACTGTTGTAACAGGTTTTTAAAGATCCTGTTATGCAAGGACACAAAAGCAAAGTTAACTATTGAAACTGGATATAAATGTTCAGCTCTACAAATCTTCAGCTTCCTTAAAAGCTGTCCAAATGTGTGTGTTGGTTTTTTTTTTTTTGTTTTAACTGTTGGAATACTGTGCTTAGTGTCATCTTCCATGTAGAGATCTGACACACCTGTCCCTGATAATGCATATAAATTTGTAGTAGGATTATTTTGTGTGTGTGTGTATGTATATATATTTTTTTTTAGGCCAGGACTTGGATTCAGTGACTTCCCAAGTAATACTGATTAGGGGTGCATTTGCATTAGAGGCATAACTAAAGCTAAATAGAGACAAATAGTGGCAAGCACTAATCAATTCTAAAAACTTGTGAAATAGCTTTTCTGTGTTTTGGAGGAAGAAGTTAAAGGAAATTCTTTAAACTTCATGCACTTACCTGTAGAAGATTTTCCCATTTTCCACTTCTGTTGTAATCTGGGAACAACATGATTGCTCTGTAGTTTAACTGAATTTACTGCTGTGTAGAGCATAGAAGTGTTTGAAATTAGAAGGAAAAAGTAACTTCCAATCTTTAGAAATGCAGAAGAATATTTGAAAAAAAAAAAAGTATTTGTAATTTGCTTTTTCTCAGGTAGCTTCTAGCAAAGCAATCTCTTTTATGGAGACACTGGATATTTGAACAAGAGGAGCAGTTATATGAAAATATGTTGTAAACTTATAAGCATGGTTATGGATGAACACACATTTAATAACTTTTTTCCTGCTGCTGTGTAGAGTTTCCTGGGATTTTTTTCTTTGTCACAGGACAGGATATGAACAGTTACGTCAGTGATTCAGGCAGCCTGCAGCAGTTGCTGCTTTGGTGGCTTGTTCTTCTTGTTCTTTATATAAATATGCCTGTCCCTTTCTTCATTATTCCTCCTACTGCATCTCTACAATTTGGCAGTATCCTTCGTTATTCTCAGTCTGGGAAGGTGTTCACCTAGGTTAACCCTTGGAGGAATTACTTCCAAGTAGAGCAGGATATGGCTGAGATAGTTTGTGCTGCTTACTCCCTCAGTCTTTCCTCTGCCCATGACCAGAAGCAGAGGGAGTCCTGGGGCTGGCAGCAGCCACAGAGCCAAGTCACCAGTGCTTGGTGGGATGGGACATGGTTGTAGTGGCAAGAGGTGGTAGCTCAACTGCCAGTAACTGGTCTTTCTCAGCTTTTCTACTCAGATGCTCAGCTGGAACTTTTCCCACTGCTGCCTCTCTTCCATGCTACTCTGCATCCTACAGCCATCTTCTATGTCCAATTCCTGTGTAGACTTGTGGCCACACATTCCTTTTCCCTCCCTCACTAGGTTTGAGAAATATTGCTTTAAGACATCAGCTTTGTTTTTCCTTCTTGTGAATTATGGTATATAGCACAAGTGTTAGGTGACAAGGAAACAGTATTTATGCAGTATCTGACACAGTGCTTCTATCTTACCTGGGTCTTTTAAGCAGGCAGATAGAAAAATCCATCATAGGTACTTCTTCTGCATTTGTCAAGTGAGTAAAACCAAAAGAACATGCAGTCGTGATTGCCCTGCCCTTTACACCTTCCTGCTACACCCTTTAACATTGCTCTTTTAGAACAATGGAAAGCTGGCAGAAAATACAGAAATAATTATGGATCTAAATAGGTAGCCAGATTAGATTCAAATCAATTAAAATGGGTTCCATTACCAGTATGGCACCCATGGAACTCTGCAGCTGCATCTACTCTGGCAAACAGCCATCAAAGTGGAATGGTGTAGGTACAGGTAACTTGAAGAATCATTTTCACAGCAGATGTTTATGTCAAAATTTCATTTAAAAGTATTTATTTTACATGTACATTTCCTTTCACTTAAATCTGTTAAATGATATTCCTAACAGTAGTCAGATTTTGTTGAAAGTTGTTTAATATTAATGTTCCTTTTTGCTTAGGAAACCATATTTTTGTCAAGATCGTTGTCTTCACACCTGATTTAGTAGCACTCATGCTGAGAGTTTTGATTTCTTCACTCTGGCTTCTTTATTCATGTTGCTTTCAGTGCTTCCCTATTTTAATAAAAGTATCTAGGATTATACTTAATTGATTTGTCACTCAAGGAAAATCAGCACTTCAAGCAATTAAGTGCAGAAAAATACTAGGTAACAAAGACATGAAGATTTTTGTCCTCATCCTAGTTATGAAAAATCCATTATTCATTATCTTATTGTTTTTAAATACTGAAGTACAATTTTCCAACACAATAGCAAAATTGCTTTTGAAACAGAATAAATTGCTTACCAGTTCAGAGGCTGTATTTTGAAGTCGGGATTACTAAACATGATGGTGCTTACGCTCATTATCTTCACTACTTGGTGAAGTTCCATATTTAAAAGTGCAAACCTAGATACTGATTGTGAAAAAAATATTTGTTTATAATATAATGGCAAAAAACCCTTAAAGAAATTATGATTAGGACATAGATACACTCTGTAGATATTACCACATTTACAAGAGACTTAAATATTATGCATGTCTGTGAATGTGTTTCTCAGTCAAGTCTCTCTCCCCTAATTCTCTTGCATTAGTATGTTCCTTCAAGAGAGACTTTAACCATGTTTGCGGTGTTACCTTTGTATATAAAGGATATTATTTTCTGAATCAGACACTTGTTAGCTTTGTACAGAAGTAAAAGGGATCTGTTACTTTGCAATATCTTGCTGTATATTCCAGTACAGCTAGCAGATTGTGATTTCACTGGATGGTGCTACAAATACACTATTGTTTGGATGTCTAAAAGCAAAACACAATGCAACGGAAAGCTCTGTATTAAAACTGTGATAATGTAATTTGCAAATTTAACCAGGAGAGAATATAGAAGCATTGAATGTGAATCTTTTTCAACACAGGCCTGTCTTACTGGAAGTCTTAGCATAAAGTAATGTCTTAAGTTTTTCTAAGCAGTGGTTTTATTGTCTAGTGTTAAGATTAGTCTAGTCTGAGAGTAATCCATATAATTTAGTATAATATTACAGATTAACATGTATAACTGCTCTGTTTTGTGAAGAGAATTTTTTCTATAATGTTTTTCCTTAATGACCATTGATAGTAATGGGAATGGAAAACATATTGCCAGATTGCCATATTAAACTAAACATCAGATGCATCTTTTTGCAAACAACATTTTTTTAAGATTGGGTTTTTCATGTTCGTTTTAAGCTTTATTTTCCTTTTTTTTTTTTTTTTTGAAGTGGGTACTGGTGGTAATAATTCTAAAAGCATTTTCCATGCTATATTTTCGCATAACTAACTTTCTGGGAACGCGTAACTTTTAACAGATTTATGCAGTTTTTTAGTTTGAAACTTTTTTTGTGTTTTCTGCAGTGTGGTTGTGCTTTTACATCACTTGAAACAGATGAAGATTTTTTTTTCACAAGGTCTGATGTACTTACTTAGTTGACTTGTGGCCAGGGGGGATGGAAGGTGTGTGTTTATTATTATCCCTAGTTATGCATTATTTTCTAATCTGGTCTGAACACATTTTTAACATCCCTTAATGACGTCCCATACCAAGTGATTCAAAGGAGGTGCCGAAATCAGAGCATCACCTGCCGACCAAAAAAGGAAGTGTCTAGCTAATGACTGGTTAACCAATAGTGGGTTTGGGTTTGTTTTTTTTTCTCTCCTTCCTTACTAGATCTTCCTTCTTAACTGTGTTGATACCAATTTATTACATAGCCAGTGTAAAGTATGTGGTGTACCTTTTCAATAGAAATTTAATACTACAATACAATCCCTCCCTTTCCAGGCATCCAAAACATTAACTGCTTTAATATATTCCTGTATACAACAGGGCACAACACAGAAAATCTGGGGGAAAAGGAAATAGTTTCAGATTTTTGTATTAAATATACAGTAAGTTGAGAAAATGCAAATCCAGTGATGGTGCTTTTTCATGCTTAGTCCTGGTATTTGTAATGTTATTTTCTTTTTGAAATACTGGGTTTGTCTATCAAGATTTTGGACTGAATACTGCTCAGGGTGCTGTTCTGTGTCAGCAGAACTCCTTCCTGCTCAAGCAGGGCCACCTAGAACTGGTTGCCCAGCATCACGTCCAGACAGCTTTTAAACATCTCCAAGGATGGAGATGCCACTACCTCCCTGGACAACCCTTGCCAGTGCTCAGTCATCCTCATGGTAAAAAAGTGTTTCCTGATGTTCACACGGCACCTCCTGTGTTTCAGTTTGTGCCTGTTGCCTCTCATCCTGTGACTGGGCACCACTGAAGAGAGCCTGGCTCAGTCTTCTTTGCAACCTCCCTTCAGGAATAATAGACTTTAAGATCCTGCCCATGCCTTGTCTTCTCCAGGCTGAACAATCCCAGCTCTCTCAGCCTTTCCTTATAGGAGAGATGCTCCAGTCCCTTAATCATCTTCACGGCCCTTCATTGGATTCTCTCCAGTATGTCCACGTCTCTCTTGTACTGAGGAGCCCAGAACTGGAGACAGAAGTCTACTGTGTGGGCTCAGCAGTGCTGAGCAGAGGGGAAGGATGCTCCTCCCTTTGCCTAACGCAGCCCAGGATACCAGTAGCTTTCTCTGCAGCAAGGGCACATCGCTGGCTTATGTTCAACCTGGTGTCCACCAGGATCCCCAGGTTCTTTTCTGCCAAGCTCCTTTCCAGCTGGGTGGCCTCCAGCATATACTGGTGTGTGGGGTTGTTCCTTGCCAGGTGCAGGACTTTGCCCTTCTCCTTGCTGAGCTTCCCGAGATTCCTGTCAACCCTCTTCTCCAGCCTGTCAAGTTTGCGCTGGATGGCAGCTGCCCATCTGGCCTATCAGACACTCTGTCCAGTTTTGTGTCACCTCCAAACTTGCAGAGGGTGCACTCTGTCCCATCATCCAAATCACTAATGAAGATGTTGAACAGGACTGGACCCAGTATGGACCCCTGGGGTACACAGCTAGTTACTGGCCTCCAGCTAGACTTTGCGCCACTGAATGACCACCCTTTGGGCCTGGCCGTTCAGTCAGTTTTCAGTCCACCTCACTGTCTGCTCATCTACCCCCTGCATCAACAGCTTGTCTGTGAGGATTTTATGGGAGACAGTATCAAAGGCCTTACTGAAGTCCAAGTAGACACTATTCACTGCTCTCCCCTCATCTACCAGGCCAGTTATTTAATCATAGAAGTTTATCAAGTTGGTCAAGCATGGCTTGGTGAAGCCATGCTGACTATTCCTGATTATTTTATATGAGCTGCTCCATCACCTTCCCAGGGATCATGTTGAGACTGGCAGGCCTGTAGTTCCCTGGGTCCTCCTTCTTGAAGATAGGAGTGGCATTTGCTTTCCTCCAGTCTTCAGTCACTTCTCCCAGTTACCATGATTGATCAAAGATTATCGAAAGGGGCCTTGCAGTGACATCTGCCAGCTTCCTCAGCACTCATGGGTGCATCCCCTCAGGGCCCATAGGCTTATATATATCCAGTTTGCTTAAGCATTCCCTGACCTTATCCTCATCTTTCTTGCTCCAGCCTTTCCCCCTGCTCTCTGGGACCTGGGACTCCTGAAAGCCAGTCTTGCTAGTAAAGACTGAGGCAAGGAAGGCATTCAGTATCTCAGCTTCTTCCATGTCCTGTGTAACCAGGTCCCCTATCTCATTCAGCAATGAGCCCATTTTTCCCTAGCCTTCCTTTTGTCACCTATGTTCTTACAGACTTCTTGTCTTTGACATCCCTGGCCAGATTCAATTCCATTTGGGCTATAGCTTTCCTAGCTTTGTCCCTGGGTGCTTGGACAATGTTTTTGTATTCCTCCCAGATTACCCGTTCTTACTTTTACCCTCTGTGCACTTCCCTTTTGTGTCTGAGTTTGGACAAGAGTTCCTTGTTGATCCGGTCAGGCCTCCTGGCATTTTTGCCCGACTTCCTGTTCATTGGGATGAAACTCTCTTGAGCTTGGAGGAGCTGATTCTTGAATACTAACCAGCTTTTTTGGGGCCCTCTTCCCTCCAAGGCCTTATCCCATGGGACTTTTCCAAGCAGTTGTTGAAAAGGCCAGATCTGTTCTCCTGAAGTCCAGGGTTGTGAGTTTGCTTGCCACCCTCCTCCCTGCCATCAGGATCCTGAACTCCACCATCTCATGCTCACTGCAGCCAAGGCTGTGTTTGACCTTCACATCCCCAGTGAAGCCCCTACTTGCTTGGTGAGTATGAGGTCCAGTGTAGCACCTCTCCTCATTGGCTCCTCTGATTACTTGGAGGAGGAAGTTGTTGTCAAAGCACTGCAGGAGCCTTCAGGATCACTTATGTCCTTTTGTGTTGTCCCTCCAGCAGATATCAGGGTGGTGGAAGTCCCCCATGAAGACCAGGGCCTGTGAACTTGAGGCTGCTCCTGTCTATCTGTAAAGGGCCTCATCTGCTTGTTCTTCCTGTTCAGGTGGTCTGTAGCAAACACCCACTATAATGTCACCATTACCTGTCCTCTCTTTAATCCTAACCTAGAAGTTCTCAGTTGGCTCCTCATCCATCATCAGGCAGAGCTCCACGTGCTCCAGCTGCTTTCTCACATAAAGGGAATGGATTTTTGGTTTTGTTAATTACTATTTTTTTATAGATTGTTTTTAGGTTGCTGTGGGGAAAATGGGACAGTCCCAGGATGCACATAGTAAGAGATGACTATGCAATACAGCTTCATAAAAATCAAACTTACATAATTCTGTGCCAAACACTCATGGTTTTTTTTTTTCCTGAGCTCTAGGAATTACTCTTCACAGTGCAAGAATAATTTCAAGGTAGATAAATTACATATTACACAAAGAATAGATTGATGATAGCCTACTAGTCTTGCAAACTGTAAAGTATTTGAGAAATTTAAAAAATACATATGCAGAATATCTTTTGATTTATTCTGGTCAGATACTTTTTTCATCAGCTGTTCCTATTTAAAGACTGCTTAACTACCATTACCAATACTGTCAAGTAATATTTTTATGTATTTAAAAGTTTTTGCTTTTGTGTTCAGTTTGATACATTTTTTACGTATTTTATAAGCATTTGTGCAGCCAGCTTTTCTGACCATTTTGTTTATCTTCTGTGTTGTGCATTTTTATTGATTAGGGTTATCGTGTGTGTTATTGCATACAAGTAGATGATCTTTGCTTGACTATAATGTTTAATTCCTTTTAAAATTTTCTTCTAATTAATATCCTTACTAGTCCTTTTAATAGTCTGTGAAAGGAAACCTGAGTAATAGTGCAGTTTCTTTCAATCATCTTCCCAATGGTATAAAAATATGAACTAAGTTACTCAATTTACATGCACTTAGGGGAATTTTCATATTGAATATTCCAGTGTTTTGTCTTGGCATAAAAAGCATTCCAGAAATGTAAGATTGAAGTGGAGAATAGTTTCTGGAGAGGAAATGGTTTCCAGGATGAAAAAGCTTAGTGTTGTTTCCATAGGTCCCACAGGCAAATCTGTTTTGACTTGCTGAATGTTTTTGTGTAGAACTATAAAAGTAACTAGTAATTAAAACTAAGATACTGATGAGTTTTGTAGAAAGTGTGACTCAAATAGCGACCTGTGCACACAGGAATAGACATCAGGAAAGCAAGTTAAAGAAGCTCAGTGGAAATCTAAAGTCTGCACTTCCATGAAAACTCAGTCGTTTGCATCTGCTATAAACTTTGCCAAGTAAATTCTGTTTAGCAAAATCTTACAAAGAATCCTTTGAAAAGTATGAAGTTGCAGCTCTGTATGTACAAATTGTATAACAAACAAGTGATTTATACTATGATTGATAATGACTGATTGCAGGCCTTTTTGCTGCATTACACATTTTTAACTCAAATAGGAATTTCTTGTTGATGTGTTAGCACAAATACATGAGATGTTTAGATGAAAATATCTCTGAAGTAAAATTCCATATGGCAAAAATTAACTTCTTACTTTAGGAGATTCCCGGTAATAAAAAATGATGTATGGGCTATTTATTTAGTGTTTTTATTTCATTTTGCCAGGTACCAAGTGGAAGATGAGTCCTCTCATTTGGATGAAATGCCACTAATGATGTCAGAAGAAGGCTTTGAAAATGATGAGAGTGATTACCATACTCTACCAAGAGCCAGAATTTCTCAGAGAAGAAGAGGTTTAGAATGGTTTATCTGTGGTGGCTGGAAGTTCCTTTGCACTAGGTTTGTTGCATACCAGTACTTTTTATTAAACTGTTAAACAAATCAAGTAAATAGTAACTGTGTATTGTGTGATATGTGCAGAATATGGGGACGCAATAATTTGCTTGTCATGCACTTTTGGATTGCTTTGCCTGCATTTTTCCTACTAGGACGTTATCAGCCGTTAATAAAAAAAAGTTCCGAAGTACTGCTGCTGTGTACTTCTCCTGTCTGCTTTGCTGACTTGTGAGAAAAAGAGAGCCTTTTAAGAGAGATCTAAACTTGTACTAGTCTGAGGTCCACAGTATGGCATATAAGCCCAGTCCTTACTTCTACTCAAAACCACATCAGGGTAGAGGGGTTAAAACTTTCTTTTGCTTTTGAAGGGCATTAGTGTGTTAAGTTGATAATGTATAAATTTTATTGATGTTGCTGAAAAGAAAACAGCAAATTTATTAACTAATGATTAATTAACACTTTGACTTTAAAGGTTAAAGAATACATGTAACTGATGGCCTTAGAGTGAATTACAGCTGGAATTAGCTCTTGTGATTTTGTTCTTATTTAGAAACTTCTTGTGTTAAACTCTGCTGCATGCAGTTGCCTTGGAATAGTAACTTTCTAATGAATTGCTAGCAAACTTCTAAATACAGAAGTTGCTGTTAGGATGGTTAAAAATCATGGGGGTTTTTTATCTTGAATAATAAAGTCTGAGAATCAGTCAAGTGAAGTTAGTGGAGTGTTTTCAGTGAACTTAAATGGTGAATGCTTTTTTGGCAGATTATTTTAGAATTGATTTAGATAGAAGTCTTCACAGATGGTTTTGATGGCACTTAATAAATTCCAGGAGGCCTGGTACTGTTGTTTTACCCAAGCAAAGCTGTATTTGTGCACCTTTAGTTTTGAAATAATTTTGTTATACAGCTTTACTATTTGTAGAAAAAGATTATCTGTGTTGATTTCTTTTTTCTGTAATGATTTAACAAAAACTCATGGATTATTAATTTTATTACAGGGAATAAATGTTTGGAAAGTAGCAGGAAGGAAGTAAGGTAGCAAAGTTTACAGAAGCAGCGTTTGTATATGTAAATGATTTTTGGAAGCAATGTTTCTGGTACAGAACTACCATTGTGATTTTTAAAAAACATTTTTAAGTATTTAAAGAGACTGTTAATCTTTCTGGATATATCTTAAAATTGAGACACCTTTCAAACAATATACTTTAGGTGAGTTCAGCTTTTTAAGTATTAGTGATTATTAGTTACTGTGATTACATTCCTCTAAATTTCATGAAAACAGGTAAACCAGTAAAGACTGCACCCTGTAATTGCCCTGACGGAGAATTTACAGTGTTTGGATAGAGGCAAGCAATTGCAAGATGAGTTTTTTAGAACTAATTAACAATCGTAAGAGAATATCACAAGAAAGTGTCATTAATGCTGAGGATTGCAAAAATTCATGTTCTTGCTTGCTTTTTAAAATTGATAGGTACATCTCAGCTTTAAATGGAGCTCAAGCCTAGAAACTTTCAAACTTATTAGAATTTAATTCAAATGCTTGAGCCGTATTTGTGATGGATTTTTGAGAATGAAAAGAGCAAGGAAATTCTATTATGGATTTATTATTTTGCTACATCTTATACATATTTTACTGCTAATGTACATGTGTAAAAGAAAAGCCCTCACTAAGAGGCCTTAGAGGAGTATGTTTTCTGCTTTGCTGATTTCCTCAACTGAATTTGGGTACAATAAAGAGTCCGTTCAGTCTTGCATTTATACCTAGAGGCATTTTAACCACATTAGTGTTCTCTCTAACAGAACATCATTGCAGATAATTTTCATTTTTCATGGAAAAAATAAAATCTCTATTTAAAAGAAAAAAAAAAAGATGACCACCAGATCCTAGCAGAAGCTTGAAATTTCCATAGGATATTAGCAGGCAGAGGACGCTCTCACAAGAAAGGTGCAGACATCTGCTTAGATGAGATGGGGAAAATTAGCTGGAAGGAAAGTGAATCCTGTGGTATCTTATCTACTGGTCCAGTCAGGCTGGATAAAAACCTCAGTTTGGGTGGGCACTTCTGAGTGAGTATGCAAATACCCGTTGTCGTGATAGGGAGGTTTCTTCTGGGCTGAGAGCACCATTGAGGCTTTGTTATTGATAAAAGTCATGAATGTGCAGTCAGTGTTACGTTATTCTTTTTGATGGTTTCTCATTATAATAAAACTTTATGAATTTTTGCTGGGGTTCACAGAATACTAGAGTATTTGAAATGCCTATTTGCAGTTCATAAAGTTGCCTAGGATCATGCAAAAGATCATATAGGAAACCTGGAGGCTACTGTATTGTCATACATGCAGTTATTACTTACACTGTGTAGTAGAATGAAGTTACATTGTTTTTATGTGGTGTAAAGTATCACTTTGGGATAGGATTGGGTGTTGATGCCTTCACACTTGAAATAGAGAGGAACATGTGAGAAAACAATTTTCATGTGTGTTGATGGTAGATTATACATGTTATGCAAACAACTGAAACTTATTTCCAGAAGGCAAACTGTATTCTTTTAAGTGTAATGTGAGATTAAATACAGCACAGCAGTCTGAAACCTGTTCAGTTGAACAGAATTTAAAATTTCACCCTGTTTTTATGGAAATTAGTATCTCATACCTGGGACTGGGTGAGTTTGAAATCTTAACTTCCACATTCAGAATTCCCTTTTATGCTTTAAACTAAATTTTAGATGTTTCAAAGCTGTGACAGAAAGATGAACACAATAAAAGACTAGGCATTTGTCTGTAGCTGAGCTCAGGGGGCCCCTGATTTCTTTTGGGTTCTCAGTGAAAGTCTTGTGTTTGTGTTCAAAATCACTTTACTTGTTGCAAACAAACAAAACCCCCCATACCCACTAGGTTTTTTTTGTCTGTCTTGCATTGTTAGGATTAATCTCATTTTTGTGAGGGGAGGTTTTCCATCTCTTGCTTTGCAGCTTTAGCATTTTATATTCTATAGATTTGTGTTGCTACATCACAAACTGTTACTGTTTAGTTGAAAAGGCTTCACCCTTTTGGCAGGAGCAAATATGGAAGGTTTGACAAAGTTCATTGTACATTAAAATTGATTTTTTAAGAATCCTTTATTCAGCTTTTAACTTCTGTTTAGACAATAGACTTCTTGATTGGAACTGAATGGCGTGAACTTTATTTGCAAATCTGGACCTCTTTAACAGTTTTTACATTTGCAAGAAAAAAAATCATAATTAAATCAAATGTTGTCTTTGATTTTGAACAAACTGAAGACTTAATTCAACCAATATAACTTTTAACTTCAGAAACTGCTTATTTCTTGCTTTCATAGCACAGTTAAAAGAAAACTTTGTGATATAGCAGCTGTTTTGTGGCTGTAATCATTTCCCTTTAACTTACAAATTCTCTTCAAGCTTGTGAAATTATAATGCACATAGATCAATACTCTGGAGTTCTTTGGGCTGGATTGATTTCTTTCTCATGAGATTTACATTCCACTTGTTATCAAAAAACACTTTGTCCCTATGAAAATGGTGCCATTGAATGACATTTCCATATGAAGTGAAGGGGATATCAAATGCTCGGATTAATTTGGGCTCTGAGATGGCCTGTACGCTTTCAATTAATCTGCAACGCATTTGTTATGCAGAAGCATGGGAAAATGCTGATCTTTTAAGAATGACATGACCACTGTGTTGCTTTTGGCCTGATTACTGAAGCTACCTGTTGAGTACAATAATTACAGTATGTTTTCTTTGCAGAACTAGTTTCTGCTACTTAAAACCTAATAAGGAAAAGCTGACCCTTGCAGACAACATAGAGCTTTTATATTATCTTTCCATTCTGATGAAAATGCTGTTTTGTGAAAGATACTGGCAGTTAAGCTTGTAGGATAAAAGTAATGAAAAGAGAAAATAAAAAAAGTCTTTATTATTAGAGCTGCAGAGTCAGTTGAGACTTTTACTTTAGCTTTTGACTTGGAGAGATACGCTCTACTTAGGAAAAGTTAAGGGTTCTTATTTAACAATTACTCCAGGTTTGTTTTTTTAATATGGCATCAGTTACTAATATGAAGACTGTGGTTATTGTTCCTTCAAATAAAAAAAATACGTTAGGAAGCAAGTTGGTAAAAAGCCATTTAATAGATATATCTTAAAGTTCTTTTATCAATTAATTCATTTCTTCATATATACAATCTGTTGTATTGATATAGGCAACATGGCTTATAGCTAGCTTAAGAAAAAAAGCTTTCTGTGCATGTGTTGAATTTTCTAGGCATGGGCATTTGAAATAAATGCTTAAATCAATAAACAAGAATGTGATTTTTAATCACTGAATCCATAGCATAAGGTGTGGTTTTACATGGAAAATTTCAGGAAAATCTGAAGTGTGTCTTGATCATGCTACATCTTACATCATGTTTTTAGGATATCTGAAGCTTGGAGAGTGCTATTCTGATTTGTCTCCTGATGTTTGTTTCACACAAATTCAGTGGGTACAAAAAGCCCATGAAAGGGTCCATACCCTTGCACAAAAATAGTTTCTGTATTGGGGAATGTTAATTTGAGAACAGATTAAGTATGTGTTAGGTGTTGATAATCTGAGTTTCAAAAATATCAGGTAGACTTCATTGTTCTTAAAAATCTGAATTAATATAAATTGATTAGGATTTCTGAGGCCAGCATGTCCACCTCTTATTCTTCCTCTGATATAACAGTGATTACTTCTGAGACTGTAAATGGCAGAATCTAATTGATTTTTACTTTTAAGGTACTGAAGCTCATCTGAACCATTATGATACTGAGTTGGGCATAACCTGTAACATTTCCATCATCTGAGATCTTCTTGCATCTGAGAACTTGAGTAGTGTTAGCTCTGTGTCAGTCAAATCCCTTTTATCAAAGGTATCACAGTTGTTTCCCAGTCAGACATCATTTGTGTGTCTGTACGTTTTGGCATTTGCTAAACTAATAGTCGTTATGGCATCTGTTTCGGCTTCTCTGTTGATCTGTAATGGAAAAAGTAGTTTCAAGAAGGGGAAACTGCATGGCAAGGAAGGCAGTATAATTCAGTTGCTTTAGTCAACTGTTTAATTTTAGCAATTGAAAAGTCCTCAGTGTTTGAGGAAATTACCCTACAAAAGAGACTGTGCTTAGTTAAATGTTTGGTCTGTTTACAGTTTAAATTCAAAAACTGATTTAAGCAATGCAAGATTTCAAAGGTGTCGTGGTTTAACCCCAGCCAGCAG
>NW_009233801.1:0-2672 GCF_000690835.1 Fulmarus glacialis | reverse complement strand
GAGGGGAAATTGTCCGAGGGGGGAGGGGAAATTGTCCCTTTTTCATGTATGCTTCGTTTTTGTCACGATGACCTCAGCGATGAGGCGTGGTCGTCCCCTTTCTGGGCGTCTAAATGCCATTTTTCTGCATCACTGGGTGGAAAAAAAAATAAAAAAAAATAGAAAAGAGAAGGTTAATCCCCCAACTTTTGAGGGTGTTTTCCCCTTTTTTTTGGTTTTTTCTCCTCTTTTTGGGCTCTTTCCCCCCTCTTTCTCCACACGCGATGACGGGGTCCAACAATGAAGCCGTCGGTTCCTTGCGGTCGCTTTTGGGCCTGATTTGAGGGGAAAAAGGATTATTTTGGTTAAGATGTGGGGGCTTCTCTTGCATGAAATTGGTAGGGAAAAAAAGGTGATTTTGGTTAAGATTAAGAAATGGGACGATAGATGAAGAGCTCGTGGTGACAGGGGGATGAAGATGGCACCCGTAGGGCTTCCCTTGCATGAAATTGGTGGAAAAAAGGCGATTTTGGTTAAGATGACAGAATGGACAATAGGCGAAGAGCTCCTGATGACATCGGGATGAAGGTGGCACCTGTGGGGGCTTCTCTCGCATTAAATTGGTGGAAAAAAGGTGCTTTTTGGTTAATCTGAAGGGATGGGCTGATGGCTGAAGAGCTCCTGATGACGTCGGGATGAAGGTGGCACCTGTGGGGGCTTCTCTCGCATTAAATTGGTGGAAAAAAGGTGCTTTTTGGTTAATCTGAAGGGATGGGCTGATGGCTGAAGAGCTCCTGATGACGTCGGGATGAAGGTGGCACCTGTGGGGGCTTCCCTTGCATTAAAATGCTAAAAAAAAAGTGGCAATTTTGGTAAACATGAAGGAATGGACAGAGAGATGAAGATCTCTTGGTGATGGTGGGATGAAGGACACCACACCTAGTGGCTTTGCTTGTATTAAATTGGGGGGAAAAAAAGGTGATTTTGGTTAATCTGAAGGATGGGTTGATGGATGAAGATCTCTTGGTGATGGTGGGATGAAGGACAACACCTGTGGGCGCTCTCCTTGCATGAAACGAGCAGAAAAAAAGGATAATTTTGGTCAAAATGGAAAGATGGGTCAACGCACGGACATCTCTATGATGAAGACAACAAACGTGGGTGCTTCTCTTGGATGAAATTGGTGGGGAAAAAGGCAATTTTGGTTAAAATGAAGAGATGGGCCATTCCATGACGATGGTGGGATGAAGAGTGGCACCTGGGGGGGGCTTCCCTTGCATGAAACTGTCAGAAAAAAGGCAATTTTGGTTAATCTGAAGGGATAGGCTGATGGCTGAAGATCTCTTGATGATGGTGGGACGAAGGACAACACTCTGCTTGGGTTAAATTGGTGAGGAAAAAAAAGCAAATTTTGGTTAATATGAAGGGATGGGACCAACTGATGGACATTTCTTCACGGTGGTGGCACCAAGGTCCACAGGGACACAATCAAGGCCGAGCTAGGACATGAAAGATGACAAATATCACCCAAACCAAGACCCGTGTTGTCACCTGCTGGGGACACTCACGTGGGTGAAGTCGGGCGCTCTCCAGGCCTTCGCCACCGCCACCATGTCCCGCACCAATTTCCCGTCGGGCCCTTGGAAGTCGTTGGCCGCGTTCCCGTCGTAGTTACCACAGATCCCACAGAGATGCTTGCTCAGGTCCTGGGCCACCGTTATTGTCACCTCCCCGGCGGGGCTGAGGCCAATGTCAAATTCGGGTTTTTGGGTGATCCAGGTGGTACCCCGGGTCTCAGTGATGGTCAACGTGCTGGAGACCTCCACAGGGAGGGTGGCTGGGACCCCATTGACCTGGAGAAGACACCAACAGGGAGAGCATGGCTCCATGCAACGCGACTTTGAAATAAATTCAAATTGGGGTGAAAAAGCCAGGAAATAGGTCATTTCTCCACCAACAACCTTCTCCATAGTGGTGGAGCCCAAAATGGGGTGAAATCCCTCCGGTTTAGGTATGGAGGGACGACATGAAGTGCCCTAGGGGGGATACGTGGGATGGAGATGGGGAGTGAGGGTTGATCTCGTGATCTGCTTGGGGACTGGGGTGGGAGGACCTGGACACCTGGGTTCCCTCCTCGGGGCTGGGAGAGGGGTCTGGGGTGAAGAAGGGCACCCACGGGTGCTTCCTTTACATTAAATTACCGAAAAAAAGGCAATTTTGGTCAATATAAAGGGCTGAGCAGATGCACGGACATCTCTTGATGACGGTGGGATGAAGGACAACACCTATGGCTGCCTCATTTGCATGAAACTGCTGGAAAAAAAGGCTGTTTTGGTGAAACTGAAGGAGTGGGTCAACGCGTGGACATCTCTTGATGATGGTGGGATGAAGGCCAGCCCACGTAGGTGCTTCCCTCGCATGACACTGATGGACTTCGAAATATATTGGTGGAAAAACATGGCTTGTGGTTACAATTAAGGGCAGGGGGGACTTTCCGGGTGGCAGCGGGGTGGGGACAACGTACCCAAACCTTCTTGTCCCTCTTGATGGTGAGGAAGGCCTGGGGACTGAAGAGGTGAAGGGCCACCACAGTTGGCCGGTCCTGGTTCTCCCCAACATCAGCCAAGAGCCGGAACCAGGTAGGTTGACGAGGTTCACACAAGGTGGCCACCACGTAGGTGCCGGTGGCCACG
>NW_009233800.1:43875-79640 GCF_000690835.1 Fulmarus glacialis | reverse complement strand
CCCAGCCGAAACCAGGACAGAGGGGCTGCAAAAAAGGGAATCAATAAATGAAACAAACACCCCCAACCCTCAATATGAAAAAAAAAAAAAAAATCACAACCATACAAAACAGAGCTTAAGAAAGATGACAGCATACTAAGATATTCCCAGGTGCGCTAGAAACATGGTCTTGAGAAAAAGCAGAAAGTTCTTTTTGGATGAATGCTGATTAGCTGGGTGCTTTAGAAGACAGACAGTATCTTCTGTTTCTTGATTATATCCTCATCCAAAGAAACAATGTTCTTTTTCGTCTGTTAAAAAGAAATGTGACTTCATCAAAGTAGTAATTAACTTTCTATTAACTACTACGCTTTCTACCAGGAAACTAAATTTTGACCTGTTTGCTCTGTTAAAAAAAAAATGCTGACATTAAGAACTGTTCATACAGATAAATATTAACCATTTGAAGTTTTATGGTCAAGGAATATAAATAATTTAATTAAAATTATTGGTTTTGGGACCTGGATGCTGAAACTTCATTTTACCAAAAGACAACCCCATTGGGACACTTGGAGATGCCACTTTTTTCCAGGAAAGGAGTAAGTTACATGTGAAATATGACGTATCTGTTGCCATCATTAACATATAAATAAGATCTGAGAACTAGAATGCTCAATTTCAGTTAATCTGAAGATTTTCCATGGCTGATATGAGGAGGTTGACAAGTGTCCTGTTCACTCCCCTTTTCCTGATATTTTCGGTTCTCTGGTATCTAGTGAGACACACCGACATGTGGATTTCTGAAATAAATGAAAAGACCAGTACCTTGTAGTTCAGCTAATAGTATGTACTCTTGCAGGCATGAACAATTTCACTGTTGAAGATTTAGTGAGTAAGATAGAAATAAAGACCTTTTGATTTATTTCTGGAGGTAGGATCTAAGGCTGTTGTACAAAATGCAGAAGCTCTAGATTATGTAAACCAAAACTAAAATGTGGGGTCATTGTGGTCATTATTTCCTTTCTCCTACCTGAAGTACATTGTGTACTTGCTGACTGGTTCCCAAATAAAAAGTTCATTGACCCATAATGTTAAATGAAGCTGTGTAAGCTCTTAGAAAACTGATTTTGATAGTAAATACTGAGTTAGTACATGATTTGAATTATAGTACCTGGACTTTAAGTTTGGGTAGAACTTTGTGACATACTACATGGAGATTGAAGTGAGATTTAAACTGTGATATGAGTTACTTCACAGTCTATCCCATCTGTCAAAGAGAGACAAAAATTAAGTATTAATGACTTTTCATTTCTGATGGCTCTCAGAAAAGAAGAGTTTGATTTTGTAGTTTGTCTATGTTGGTATGGTACCCCCACAGTGTCTTTGTATCCAGCTTAGGGCATTATAGTCTAGAGGACTGTACTAACATATGGGTGAAAAACTAGCTGAATCATTGGCTTCAAAGGATACTTGATAACAGTTCAAAATCTGCCTTGAAGATGCTTACAAGTGGAGATTCTTGAGGGTCTATCCTGGGATCTATCCTGTTAAATATCTTTATCAATGACCTGGAGGAGGAGCTGGAACGTACGGTTATGAACATTGTGAATGACACCAAATTGGAGGGTGCAGTTAGCATTCGGAGCCCGCATAAGCATCATCTCAACCTTTTCTTTGAACTTCTGTTTTTTCTCCTTTTATTCCTTTAACTGTTTCTGCAGCTGCTCAATTTTCAAAGACAGTATTAATCAGATGCCTTTCCTCCTTCTATTTCTTCTTTCAGGTTCTGCTCCCTTTTATTGTTATTCTTCCTAAACTGACAAGTGTCTTCTATGCCGGTGCCTAACATTTTGCAAATAATTCCTTTTCCTTTTCCATCTTTTATATGGCCCCTGGCTACCTTTAGCTGTTCTTCCACAGCTTTCCAATCATGCCAGTTATCATGAGCCCATTCTTCTGAGAATTTGGGACTCAGATGTATTCCATGCCGCTTAAAGAAGCACTGGCAAAAGTATCAGCAAAAAGTGATTTTAATAGAAATTTATAAAAGCGTGACTTAACAGAATTCAGTGGCAAGGTTCACTCTATTAGTCATTACATGATTAAGTATACACAGCAAAAATTGTGTCAGAATTGTGTTGGAATGATTTATAGACCGAGGACAAAAAGGGTAAGGAAGACCCTCCTGTTGAGTCACGAGGTTCAGAGAAGACCCGGCTGGATCCAGTCTTAGTCTCAGACTTGGACAACGGTTTGTGTCTAATACAAAAGGTATAAGGAGACCCTCCCATTGAGTCATGAGGTTCAGAGTAGATCCCCTTGCTTTCTAAACTCCTTCTCAGAGAGGAGTCTAGGTGCAGCTGGATCTACCCCTAGTCTCAGACCTGGTCAATGGTTTATGCCTAAGGGATTATATGTGTTTAGCAGCAATTTAAAGTTCATTCACAGTTTTAAGGTAGCTCCTAAGATTTTGACAGCACTTAATCATTGACTAATTTAACAGTTACAAAGCGAGCTAATCAAGTTTACTACAATTACTAAAGTGACTTGATTACAGGCTATGCTTATTACTGGTTATCTAAATCAATACACACAAACACACACACACAAAAGATCTAGATCAATTCACACAAAAGGGCCCAAGGCTAGATAAATTCATGAAGGCCTAAAGCTAGATAAGTTTATAAAGGTATACCTGTTAAAAATTCCCCTCCAGTCTATGAAATACTCACGTTAAATGCCTTGGCATTTCTCAACGGGCGAAGGGTTGAGCCTCGAGGAGTGTCTCAGCCGAGGAGTGTTTCAGCCCAGGTCCCGACGGTCCTCCGTCACAAACTTAAGAGTTTGTGAACTCTGAGAGGCGTCCCACTCAGAGGGAGACTCTGGATGCAGCCCGCTGCGGTCCATAAGAGCTCAGAAGGGTCTCGCTTGGGACCACTGTTTATAAGTTTGCAAGATGATTGGCTTTAGTCATCAGTAAATTTCCATCCTGGCCACTATCCGCGGTGATCCGGGGTAGTAATTATGGTATTGTTGCATGGTAACCATGGTATCGTTCCCCTACGATCCAGGTAGGGAATGCTTCAGGGCTGTCAGAGATGACGAATTATCCCCTGCTCTTCTTCCCTACCTTGATCAGCTAGCCGGTGTTCTTGGTATGATCAGTGTCGCTCCCCACCTTAGCCATGCAAGAGTGCCTGGTACGGTCAAGGGACGCTCAACCGCCCAACTCGTTATGCAATGGCTAAGGCCTAACAAGAGTTCCTGAGATCGCAGAGTGGCCCAGGGGAAGGGGGGAAATGCACCACCACAGAACTTTGTGAAATTTAACAAGGACAAAAGCAAAGTTCTGTGGCTGGGACGGAGTAACTCCTTGCAATAATACAAGCCGAGTACTAACTGGCTGGCTAGCAGCTTTGCTGAAAAGTCCTGGAGGACAGCAGGCTACATATGAGCCAGCAGCGTGCCCTCGCAGTGCTGAACACTAACAGCATGGGCTGTATTAACAGGAGCATAGCCAGCGCCCTTTGAGTAGACACATCAGGATCTGGGTTTGTTTAGCCTGCAGAAGAGAAGTCTTTGGGAGGACCTAATAGCAGCCTGCCAGGACCTACAAGGGGAAGAAGACGGAGCCAGACTTCTTGCTGACATGCCCAGCGGGATGATGAGAGACAGGGAGCATAAAATGAAATGGGGAAATTCTGACCAGGTGTAAAGAAGAAATTTTTCTCCATGAGGTCAATTAAGCAGTGGGACTGGGTCGCCAGAGAGGCTGTGGATTCTTCATCTTTGGAGGTTTTCAAGACTTGACCCAGAGCAATGTGGTCTGAATTCAGTGTTGATCCTGGTTGAACTAGAGGTTGAACTAGATGACTTCCCAAAGTAATTTCTAACATTGATGATTCTATAATTAATACATTAAAAAGAAAAATATTTCTACCTGCATTAACTCATTTTGATCTGTTTAAGGAAATTTGTTGGCAGTTCTTCTCTATTCTTTTGCCTCCAGAATAAAAAAGCTGGATGGAAGCTAAGCATTTTTTGTCAGCCTTAGTGTTACCTGTGTAAACTTCATTAAATTTCTGTGATGCCATGATGTGTAGTGTTCAAAGTTTCACAGATATCCGAATGAACACATATGATGACTGAAACATATTTTGACCCAGTGGCCTAACAGCATTTGGGAACAAATAGCTCATTTTAACAAATATGATATATAATAATAAAGTACATTGTCACACATCCTTGTGGCAAGTTGCTTATTTTTCACATCTTTGTAAAACATTTTCTAGCTAACATCATTGACCTTTTTTTCTATCAAGATGACTTGATGTAAAGCTTGTGTTCATTATCTTTCTTAAAGAGGAATTTGAGAAAGATACAAAGTTTAAGCATTAAAAAAATAAAAATTTACACATCCTGCAGCCTAACAAATCCACTGTACTGGCTCTGAGAATTAAATCCTTAGGGTAAGTTGCTGTCTTGATCAAGTTAAGATGCTTTTGCAATTTTGATTATAAATACCATCATAGGAGGCAATTCCTGAGAAGAACTATTTCAGTTGGAGTGAATTTCTTTCTAGGCTCTATACCCCCGCAAGGTCTATATATCATTTCTCTTCAACCTAATCTCAAGTTTGAGGCTGTGATACGTGTCCTGTGGACTTTGACTGTATATTAGAGCATCAGTTAGGAAGATTTAGTGTGTTATTTTTACTAACTTTATTAACTTACTAAGTTTCTCACAGTCAGTGCTCTGAAGCAGCTTTACGGCAGGAACAGGGGGATCTCGGCATACCTGTACCAGCGGGGTTCAGTGTTGCGGGAGATGCGTCCCCTCCTGTGTTCCATGGATTTCCACTCTGTCACTCCAAAGGGTTCAGCATACCTGCTATTTCTGTAAAGCAAATGGGTTTTAACCTTTTAGGCTTACTGAGATCAAGATGATGATGATGAAATGATGCCAAATTCTTTCTATGAAAAAGATCAAATAATAGTTGGGAAATGCAGTAAAAAAGAAGTGGCTTATCTCACTCAAGCTACCTCGGGGTCAGCCAGTAGTGGACCCCCATTTGGAATTAAGAAGCTCTTAAAGCTTGAGAAAGCTTTTTCTTTCTCTTCCATTCTCACATCATTACACTCTGTGTAATGATTACAAGAAGTCATTTTTTGCAACTAGTGGTAGCATACTCAAGGTTCTAATTTGACATTTTTAAAACAGTATTTATTGTAGTGAAAACTTACATGGGGAACATTTCTTTAAAGAACAGCACTAGATAGTTTTATGGGAAAACTGGCTTTACTGCAAGAGGTTAGAAAATTTAATCAAAACATCTGATCTATCATAATAGAGCCTTTTCTCAGTGAAACTTAATCCTTTTGATCAATGGCACATGAATAGTTCTCTGTTTCGCAAGATCACAAAAGTGATTTTTTCCCCTCTACGTCAACTGAAGCATACTTTCAAGTATAAAGCTTGACATACTGTTTAAGACAGCTATCAGCAACCATTTTGTTTTATCAGAGGCTTTGTGATGCCGAGGGAAACCAAAGGAAGATCTGCAAATAGGAGCCAAGAGTGACCACGGGCATTCCAGCGTAGGTTGCAAAGAGCACATCACCTGTAGCTCAGAACCGCAGCACTCGGATGAAGACTTTTAGAAATACGATGTCAAGAGTGAAACATGCATCTCACAAGAGCTTTAAATTACAACAGCTACTTTCAGATTTTTTTTTAGCCACAGCAAACAGTAATCACATCTATACTCACAAAGAAACAGACATTGGCAGTGAAAGGTGCTGAATTAATTTGAATTGATTTAGATAAAGATTTCCCCTCTTCATCTGATTTGAGATGTACTTGCAAGTCCACACATATTTAATACAAGAACATGAGCAAAATGTGATTGTTTTCCAGTGGGTGTTTACAAAACAAATGTTTCACATGAATATTTCTGACAGAAAGAAAATGCGAAAGTAGTTTGGCCCATATAAAGAAACACAGATTTCAACTTGCTTCCCAAAATTCTAATAAGAATGTTAAAATTTGTGAGAAATAGTGCTCCAGCATGGCTATGTAACAATTTTTTTTAGGTGATTTAATGCTTTTGGGTGGAATAGATGGATTAGAAATGTAATACGTCTTGTAATATTTTAATCTTTTCATTTTATTTCCATTTTTTATTTCCAGATATTGTGAAAGAATGAGAAATGAGATATACATGTAAATGGAAAAAAGGCTTTATTAAAAGTTTACTATTCTGCAAAGAACAGCCTGTTTAAAACTTTCATTTTTTTATAGGTGATGGGCCAAATCTTCTCAAGTTAGGCTTTCTAGTGAGTTGTGGGAAATAAAGTTCAATAAAGGACAAAGCTTCCTAAGAGGCTGAAGATTACTAAAGATCTATCACAACTTAAAGTGTGTACCAGAGCTTTTCTGCTGCATTTGATGTTGCTATTTCCCATCCCATTGAAGTGAGGGATAACACTGGATTTGTTCACTTACAGAATGAGTGTTTTCCATATTGAGAAAAACATTAGCATTAATGTGCAGTAGGAGTTGTATTAAAATCTGAATGCCCCATACTCAATTGCAGGTAAAATAATGAACATTTTTTTTCACTGTGATTTGATGTATCATGTCTTTGGCAGTGTAATATATTTAGTTGAGCAGAGAACAAATCTTGAGAATTTGATCCTGGAAGGTATAATTTGCGCAGATGTTAACAAGTGGAGCATAAAAAACATCACTCACTCAAAATACAGAGTTCACTGAGAACTTCCCAACTGCAAGGCAACAGGCCACAGGCCTTAGTGGGGCTGCTTCTGCTTTCAGATATCTCTAATGATGGAATTTTGCTGTCAGGTTTTGAGGCTGAGGGTATAGGATGGCTATTGGGAGAGTGATGTAGGTGAAGCAACTGGTAAGAGATGTGTTATCACTCCATAAAGTATAAGTAGTACCTTTATTATGGTGATGGTGGTATGTGGACATAAATTAGACAAAGTTTGTAGGTGGAGGTAATTTAATTCATTAGACTACTTCAGCACTCAGTCTTTCATGCACAAAAGCCTTTCTTCTGGTCTGCTTTAGACAGAGTAGAAAATTTATCTGTTTTTTCCACGATATCAATTAGTCTATCAAAAGCTATAACCTCCACCTACAAATCTTTTGTTATCCATGGAATAAAATAGTTTATTTCAACATGTAAAAGTGCAAGCAGCTAAACAATAATCTAAACAGTATGCAAATTTCAAAACTTTCAAATCTCAAAGAACAATTATTGTAAATCCTTAAAATAGAACAGCTACTAAAATATTATTTGTCTAGAGGAATTCATTAAGCACTGGATAATTAAGAGTACATTAGGAATATTGTTTCCAACAGTATTTTTATTCAGAATTTAATAGAATCTTTCAAATTTGCATACTTTGGTGGGACTAAATAAAAATGCAAGTTTCAACATGTGCAATGTGATCTAATTTGCATAAAATACACATTTATAATACAAATCTAGAGCTCTGCGGGAGTAACTAGGGCTACGTTGTAGATAATTAAATCTTTAGCCTAAGTTCATTTAAATATATGGAGGATTTATAGAAATAACTACACTTAAGAGATTAATGTAAACAAATTTTGGTAAATGCTTAACTGTTTGCAGTATAAAGGCTTAAAAAAGATTATATGTTTCTAGAAAAACTGAGTGACACAGAAGCAAAGAGACAAACTCACTGGAGTGTGGTGAATGCGTAGGCTGTGAGTAAGTGCTCATTCATATTAAACAACTCAAGCTACTGCACAGATCTGCACCCCTGTGAGATGTAACCGGGCATCAGAAGCCCAGATTCTGTATAACTTAGGGAAGTGTGAGATCAACAACTCCTTCACATTTCCATTCAATTCAGGGAAAATTGAGACCATGAAATGTTCTGATTGTGGGAACGCAAGGACCACGTATAAAAAGTTTTTGAACAACTGTCCTGTTAATTTCCTGTTTTATTAACATAGCTTGGGAGAAAATGGAAAAGCTGATTAGACATGATTTAACAGATGTGTATGTGGACCCAATGAAATTATTTATGTCCCTAAGCAGACACAGATTAAAAAGAATCTAGGAAGGAGCTAAAGCTATTTTTGAAAAGTATGTGGACAGCCCTTAATAATGAGCAAAGTTTCATTCAAATTTTTATGCTTCTTTCACCAGTATTTCTGTAATGTTTTACTAATACCGCTCATATGTCTTTGCAGGGGATGGTCCTTAGATATACCAATGATCACAAATGAATGTTAAGTTATGTATCTCTGACATGTAGGCTGAGTATAGTGCTTCAATTTATATAATAAAGTAAGATTAAAATATCTTAAACCATTCTGTAGATTTGTAACACAGTAATTTTATGAAAATTCAGGAACCTTTGGCGTCTCCAGTAATATTGTTCCTCTTCAGCTGTTTTTTACATAGTAGTTTAGGAACCGTTTACTTATAAATGCAGACTTCTGTGGCTCAGTTTTATAAATGTAAATGTCCCTGACCATCCTAGCAAAGACTGCAGCCGGATCTGATTCTGATTTCTGAGGAGAGTCAGTAGGAAGAAATAAATTAAAACATCGTGCTGTCTTCCGCAAAGCTGTGCCCACTGAGAGCGCTCTCTAGAATGACCTCAGTACCCAGGTTGGTAGTTAGTATGAAGGAAATGTATGTTCAGAATAGCACAAATGAAAAGATGTACATGCAAAGAATAGAGTTACTGTTTAGTCTCTGTATTCCTAAAATTCATGACAGTTTATGAAAAAAAAATTCTTTGCTACAGTATGTAGTCAGCTTAGTGCAAAGCGTACCTGCCCATTAGTTTGAGAAAAGTAAATCCATATGCAGCCACAGCATTTCTTCGAAAGTCGCTCCCAAGAAGGAAATGTGAAATTCCTGACAGCAACCTTCTATCTAATGCCTAAATCTAGCTGGAGCAGCACTCCAGGTAAGTGCTTAACAGTAGAACCCCGAAGCTGAGTTGAGTTTTCTTCATGCCAGTGTTACATTTGTGTCATGGCATACACTAAATCAGCAGTATGTGGCTTTAACAATATTGCTTTCTTTTCCAAATAAGGAAAAATATCTTTCTTACTTGTCCTTGGAATACTCCATGGCTCAGACAAATTACTTAATGCCATTCCAGTTTACTGTTGAAATGAGGCTATGTAATCAGCTATGCTTTGGAAAAAAATGACACAGGCTGATGAAAACACATAAGGCATCTCAACAGACTGTCTTGTAACCTGTTTTACTTAGCTGTGATGAAGAGTATCTTTTGTTGCAACAGTGTATTTCTAATCTCTCAAATCAATGCTTCCTATGCAGTAAAGCTTCCATCAGAGATCTAATCCTGCTCCTATTTAAAGTCAACGAGAAAAGTAGAATAGGTTTGAGGCCAATATATGCAGAGAACTATGTAATCTCTGTAAATAAACAGACATTCTACTTCTAATCAATCACAGGGCAAGGAGCAGCAAATATTAGGAAAACACATAGATAATTTGCTTCTGTTACTGTACATTAAGCCTGTGATTTTACTGGCTTAAGACTTTTAGTGCATAATAGTAGATAACACTGAAGTAAATGTTGCAAGGACAGAAAAGTGATTTTTGTATATTGCAATACTGCGCATCCCTGAAGAACAGACTGTGATGGGAAAACCTCCTAGGTTTGTGTTTAATCCAATACCCAGCCAGTGGCTACACACACTATTTATTTCTTTGATAACTTTGGAACATCTATTCTGTTTTGACTCCCAAAAGATATAAAATATTTTGAAGAATTTTCTTTCTAGTCACTAGCACAGCAAAGAAGAGAGGATGATAATAGTGACTTCATACTGCTTTGGCTCAAATCCTATTTTTTCCATTTGTGATCTTGTCCCAGTGTTTAGAATACCAAGCCTGGTTTTCAAAATGTTAATGCATTGAAAATGGTTAAATATATTGATAAAGTGTCAAAAAACTTACGATAAATGGTATCTTAACTGACATACGTTAGTGTTGTGCGCCATGGAAACGTGCCATTTCCCACAGAAGATGGACATTTTGTCACTACAGAGGCATCATGTTTCTAAGACAGGTGGCGTGTAACCGCTGTTGATACTGTCTTTGTTCAGATTGAGTAAATGTCACAAGAAATACAACGTCGTACTGTTTACCTTTGTCATGAGTGGAAATGACAGATTGCAAGTTGACTCTGAGATACCACCATCTCATCAGCTGTTCCCAGGGAAGTAGGCTAGGATAGATTGCTGTTCGTACAAGTTACTTAATTTTCCTGTTTCAGTACCTTTGTTGTAGAAGGTGATCCCTTCCTGCCTCAAAAAAATATTCTGAAGATGAGTACACTAGTGATTTTAAAGCACAACATGGTGGGAAAAGACCAACTAGGTACGATCTGTCGTAGCAACTCAGCCCCATACATGGAAACTGAAAACGTTTTTTACAGCGATAAAAAAATTTCTAACTCACTCAGAAACTAAAGGTTGGAAAAGAAGTGGCAGTTTGCAACGTTGGTAGCCACTGCCTGTCTGGTATGGACTGGGACGGTATAGTTGGAAGTTTCTGGAAAAAGGGTAATATGTACAGGTCTGTAGACATAAGATCATCTCAGATAAGAGATCTTACCTAACAGAGGGAAATATATCTTCAGAAAAGCTAATGAGTTAGAAAGTTGAATGGAATTTTTCTTAGCAATTTACTGACTTTCCTTTCTTGTATGTTTATGGTTTTTTAATGTTAAGCATGAAAAATAAAGTGTGAGGTTGTGTGTTGGTACCCAGTTCCTTGACAGTAGTCTGTGCAGTTTCATTATTCACAGGCTCAGCTGGCCCATTTATAAATCGCAACAAAACTACCTAATGCAGATACTTTTTGCAGAACTAGATTCGAGAGAAATATTGAAGTGGGTGATGATGAACATGCATTTATTTCCTAAATGATGAAAAATGTGTTAATTGTGGGTACGGCAATAAGCTCTCTGATTTTTTCTCTTAGATGCTAAGATTTTTGGCTAAACGTTTAGAGGAATGGTCCTGAGCACAAGCTTGCCAGAATGCACATTCTTTCAAATACAGAAATATGTAAAAGGGATATCTACATCTTGCTTTCCAGCAAATAGGGGAAAAAAAAGCATGTAAGAAGATAAAAAACACAGTTTACAGAATGAGTAACTCGAGCTTTGGGTGTCTCTCGAAGAGTCTTCAGCTTCTTGAGGTACGTGCTTCATTAGTGGCCACTTCCAGCATACATTCTAATCTAGCGCTTTCTATGTAGTGTAGTAAATGCAGTCACTTACGCTTGTTAGGTTTTTTTAAGTATACCATCAAACATATTACATACCAAAAGGAAGACAGGAACACAGTAATAGCAAAAGAGTACCTCGCTTAGTGTAAGCTGATCTATGAGACACATTAACAGCAAAACCAAGTTGTCTGTAGATCTGTGTCCTACAAGTCCATTTCATCCTGCTGCCTATGCTCTGCAGCACAAGAGTTCTGTGCTGGGGTTACCACCACAGCAAAGGCAAGAAACAAGATGTGCTGTAGCTGGTTCCAGTTACATGCATGCTCCCTGCCAGCCAGCACGCAGAAGAGACCAAACAGCAGAGGTGCGCTCTTGAGCTTTCCTTCATTTGTGTCACTATTTTCATGCTCTCACAAAATATTTGGAGTTGGTGTAGCATGGAGATTTTCTGTAAGCTAAGCTAAGAGCTAAGTTATTAATGCAAGGAATTACAGACAGGTAGGCAGCAGTGACAGAAACCTCATTTCTTAAGGACATCAGCTATCTCCTTTCATATGTTAGTTGGCTTGAAATCTTTTTCCTTTGTACTTTAAAGTCTCCCGTTCTTTTATTTTCAGTAAAAGGCGGGTGAGCCACTACCATTAAAATACTATTGCAGAAGCTGAATCAAAGTCATTTCCGTGCCTGTGAAATGCTGATGTGAGGTGGCAGAGCTATCAATAAAGTCAGTTGCACGCAAATTGTTTAATGGAACAAAGGTACCAAGTCCTGAAGGCGCCCTTGGACAGTAAGGAATCAAAAATTTATGAAAGTACCTGGAAAAATGTCCAAGTGACAGTGTAGCACAAGTGGGAGTTGAGACCTCCAGATGTTTAGGTGAAATCATATGGAATTTATTTTCATATCTTTTCTGGGATTTGTAAAGAAGTCATGAAAGTAAATAAAGTAAAACAGCAAATGCATATTTCAACAATTTCATACATAATGGGCCTGCATCTCCCTCTTCCTAGATAGATGAATTTTTTGCTTTATCTGCAGTAAGCGATATCCAATCCAGAAAGTCTGTTCACCTCTCTCAGGATATGATCATTTAATCTATTCTTTGGTACACTTCCATATTGATGATCCTTTGTATCCCAGGCAAATTATTTTAGACTGTTCAACATCTTGAAACAGTTTATCCTCAGACTGTTGTATTTCCTCTACCAATAATTTCACAGAACGTACCAGGTCAGAGAAGCCAGTGTTAGTTTCTTTTATTGTAGTGTTTTCAATAGCTAGCATTTCCGTTACCTTTAAAAGACTCCATCTTCTTTCACAAGTGAAATAGATTTATTGTGTGTTGGCAATTTATCTTCAAATACATACTTTAAAGAAGGTTAGACAAATGGTAATGTTTGCAAATGCTGTAATTAGAAATAGCAATCACATCATCTTTTTTAAACAGCAATTGCTTCAGTAGTTTGCCATATGTAAGTTACTGAGAATTTCTCCTTTGATATCTTGGAGATTCCTTTTTTCTGTAACCTTAACATCTGTGACAAGTCCAATGAAATTCGAAATACAGCTTGATGCAAGAGAATGTTTAAGAGAATGTTTTTACTCTGTGATGCCTCAGAGAGGAATCGTCATAGATTCTTTCATAAACTACTTGTTGTAAGTAAGTATTAGGAAAAAATCAATTAGACTGATTAGATTAGATCGATTAATTAGATCTAGGGAGTAGATTAGTTTAGAAGTTATATTTAATATGTTCAAAGACATATTTTCTGTCAAATGAATCTTAGGAGCACTACATTCAACTTAGCCTTACAAAAAGGTTTTCTGACATGTTTTCCTTAGAATCATCATCAAAAAACCTCCTACAAGATAAGCACTGTAAGTGACACACTGCACAGCAGTCTGAATAAAACACTGGGCCTCCACCAAGCATTCCAAGGCCTGCACCAGGATTGTATTGGAAGGTAATTTGATAAATCCTATTGGAAAACTTGAGCGGGGAAGAGTTTTTTCCAGGCATTTTCTCCTCACAGTAAATAAATACTCATATCACAGTATGTATGGTGGTAGGAAATGACATGGTGGCTCATATTAAGTCATGGAGGTGAAGTTTTATGTGCCATGCTTAAAAAAGTAATCACAAAATAGCAGTTTCTGCTATTTTAAATCTACACAGCTATATATGCTGTTGTTACTGTTTTAATTTTTCTTCTCGTGGTATTGGCCACATACTATTACCTAAGAGAAAGACAAGAGAATTAAAATAAATAAAATAAAGAAGATACATTTGTACTAATGGATCATTTTGTGATAATTCTGTTGTTGCTGTCTGGGTGGGAGCACAAGGGATGCTAGTGCTCCCTCTTCTGCTTCAGCAGCCCCAAAGCAATTAGCAAATAGTAGCATTCATTGTGGTAAAAGGTTGTGTTTCATTTGAATGCCCAGAAAACCTTGAATACTGTTCCAAAGCCGCAAATAACCTCATTTGAAATGCCTTGCATGAAAAAAAAAAGTGGGGAGAAGTGGAAATTCAGGCTTTGAAGCAGAGGTTCAGTCTTAAACCCAGAATTTCATTTTAGGGACAAAAGATGTAGAATTAAATACAACTTTACAAATCGTGCAGAGAGAACTAGTTTATTTAACAAGTTGACTGACACCAGACCTCCTGGTAGTAAATTTCACTTTCTTTAAAATCTTAAGATAGATATATGAAAACTACAAAAGAAAAGCGCCATGCCATTCGTTTAAGTGAATGGTGCAGAGACAGAACCCTACACAAATATGGAATATTTTAGAAATATGTTTACAAAAAGAGCATGAAGTTGAATAGTGGTTACTGGCAAATCGGCCATCTGTTCACATTTTCTAAGTCCCTTTTAAGTTTTGTAAATACTTTAATAATATCATGTGAAAAGACAAAACCCAACATATTTCCAGTCTAAGTGGGAGTTTGGGATCATTTGGTCCCAAGAAACCACCAAAAAGATATACAACATAACAATCCTCCATGTTTTCTTAATCCTACCCATGAAGTATACCTACTCGTTTGTGGAAATGATACTACAGGATTTTTTTCACGTTGCAGTCTGAGAACATGCTCTTGGCAGTTTTTTAAACCTTTCTAGTTTAGCTGTGAGAACTGTAGCATGTTATCAGCGGTGACAATGAGAACACAACAGAATATTTACAGTTCAATCCGTGCACTTATTTAGATGTATTCATTGAGGGGACAGTGTCGGAAAGGTATTTTCATTATGATTTGCTGAAGTCTCATCATAATTTTTCATGTTCTCCCTTTTTTGTATTAGATTTCTGGGAAGAAATATGTAAATGCAGAAGGGACTCTGATGTTAGAAAAATCATTAAAGTACCTCAAATCACAAAATAATCACTTTTATATTTAACAGTAGAGATATGCCACAAACTTCACAACTCACGGGTGGTGGGGGTTGTCTAGGAATTTTTTACTGCCTGTGTCTCAGTAAAGTTCATGTGATTCCAAATAAAAGCCAGTTTTAAAACAAAGGAGTTTATGATAGTATCCTTCGACTCCTCGAGAGTCAGACAAGCTCCTGCTAAATTGCTGCTTTGCAGATCCGTCTCTTTGTCATCGCACAGGGGTACCCATCCTCCTCCTCCTCCCTGCTGATGTACCAGCTCTCAGTTCAGCCTCTGAGGCACGTTCTAGTGCCCTGCAGTATGGACTTTAGGCAAGGCATACCTTGCTTTTAGCCCGTTAGCCACTTTTTCACCATGGGTTCAAGTATTTCTCTTCAATATCCAAGCTGAACAGCACAGCTACAACCTTTTTTTTAATAATGGACATAAACAAAAAACTGGAAGAATGCTTTCTGTATTTGTAAACGCTTGCTGTATTTACACTGGATTAAGCCTGAATAGTGTCGCAGATAAACACCCTGCTAACTTGTGGTTGATGCTATCCTGAAATACACCTTTATAGGGATTTTCTCTTCCTGCATCAACTGCATTTCCCAAGAAGTGCTATATCTCAGTGTAACATGCAAGCCTTTATAGCTTACTTTCTTTCCAGTATCCTTTAGGAGATGTAGTGAGAAGCAGTCCTTCCTCTTGAATTTATTCAGGAGATAGCACTCCTCAGTCTTAGCGCTCCTCTACCTACGTTAAGCAGCATAATTCTTCACACAGCGGTGGCTGATCCCTTCCCACGTCCTTCCCCACTCTGTACTCTCCCATCTTTTAGGATGAAGTGCCCTCATGACTGACTATGTGTTATCGAATATACTTGATGAAAACATCTAATTAGCATAAGTATACATCTTTTCACTGAGACCAGATATAGTGACAATCAACTAGCTGGAGTTAAGAATCCCTGAAATCTGTATCTTTTCCAAAGGTTACAATAAAGCAGTTTAAAGACACTGCTGTTTGAGGTAATCTGTTTCTTTGAGGAAGCATGCTGTTTCAGGTAGTAAAGCAAAACCTTTCTTCATATTCTATCATGGTGAACATGGACAGAGTCCTAGTTACAGAAATTCCAGTGTTCCCTTAGACAAACAGAAACACAGTGATAAAATACACGTTTTCCACTCCCTAACCTCTGTTCTTATCCTACCAACATTCACATGAGGTACAAGTAAAGGGAAAATGTGCATTAAAGTGCATTACAGTGTTGATTTATAGTGGCTAATAGTTCTCCTTCTGTAAACTGTCATATTGCTTGATGCAAAATGGATGCACGTTTTTTTCCTCTTCTTTTTCAAATTCTGTATCTTACATGGAAGCTACTGTATGTATTTTTAATTCAGAAAATATCTTTTTGAAGTCCTGACTGTATTTCTCTTTAATCTCTTTTTGTATACTTTGTCTGATTTTTCTATTTAAAAATGTAAGTCAAAGTGATGCAGTCTACGTATTCTGTAGCTTTTTGTGCTTCCAGCCCATTCTCTTACAGCTGTCTTTTCTGCTACGTTGATGAAGATTTTTTTTCTTTACCTGTCCAAATTTCTGCTCTTTTTAATCCTTGGATGTATCTGGTTCACTCTTTTTTATCTTAAAAAATACTGTTCTTATCTTAATGCTAGCATGTACAGTAGGATTGCTCTAAGTGTTCTTCCTTTGCTGGATATAGATCTTCTTTTGCTTATACTCTCTATTTCCTGTTCTTTAACTAGTTCTGTTTAGTATTTCTGTTCCAACTTGGTTGCCTGCTGCTTTTAGCCTAAGTAATCCATCACACAGGACTTTTAATAAAATTTTTCTACAAACGAGGTAAACTGTGTTCTGTATAGAGCCGTTACATATTTTGATGGTGATCCCTGCAGTGGTAGAGGATAAATACTTTTGATAACTATATCTGTCTGCATGATCTGGATTTCAAACTGGGGCTGCTGTAGTTTCCATGATATTTTTTCTTTTTCCACAAAGAAAATGTAGCTTTTAATTTTTTTCATACCATCTGTACAAATCTTTCCTTTTGGTTTAGTAGCCAGGCTAAAATGTACAGAGTGGCTTAACTTTTTTGTGCTTATTAAATATCTAAAATGTAGCTGCCTTAAATAAAAAATTATTTTCATTGTACAATCTTTCTACTTAAATCAGTAGCTTTGCTTCAGTAACCTTGAACTTAGCTTGAGTAGTTATCACTGCCAATGGGCAATGTTGTACTGCCATTATTAAGTGAAAAAGTAATTTCTTTAATAGGAAATGGTTCAGCACAAATACCCAATGGGTTGAGCTCTGCAGTTAAAAGTTACTCTGTTGAAAATGTGACGTGCCTCTGAGCACCAAAGCTTTGGTCATCTTTTGCTGCTTCCTGTAATGAGGAATTTTGCCACTCGAGTTCGTGCAGCCCTTCCACTGAAACTAAACATTAAAGGTAAATGTAGATAAATGTATATAAGATTCCACACATTTAATTCACTAAAACCTTGAGTCACCACACTTATTAACACCTCAGTTGATGTTTGTTTTGGTTAGTGTAGAGCTGTGAAATATAGGCTGAAGATGCAAATTTTTTACAGAGAGAGAATGTGGGGATAGTTTATTAAACAGTCAGAGTAGATTTGCTATCAATCGGCACACTTAACTCAAAGTGGAAGTTGTTCTAGCAAGAGGTACTGTTCCACTAGCGAAGTACAAGATCCAGACTTACATTAACACAAAGCTGGAGGGAAATTAATGGGGAATAACAACCCTGTCAATAGAGTGAGTTGCAGTAGACTGACGTGGCACAGTTTCATTTGTGTTAAGAAAATATCAGGAATGAGTATGTGGTCAAAAGAGCAGCTGGCCAAGCAGAAACTACTCATTTGGAGTCTGCCTGGGGGAGTTCTCAGTGGGAAAATCTGAGAGGCAAAAACTATTTAATAACAACCTTCCTCCCTTATAAAAAAATACTGTGTTTAAGTTTGGGTAACTCTGTGCACGTATTATGTGCCTTACCTTTCATGACATTTTCAACAGATGAACTGTCTTAGGATATGAGCAGTGGGAGGATTTAAAGAGCCAAGAATGTGTGCAAGCACATGGGTTGCCTAAATTCAGATGTGAGAGCAGCCTGGGCATGTTCATCTAAAAGGAGCTTTTATCATGTTTGAAGCAACCAGCACTGCCAAATTTTGCTGAAATGGAAAACAATTAGAATGGACTGTGATGTCTCTGCAAAAAGACCAGAAAAAGAAATGGCTAGATGTAAGGTCCAAGGAAATAACTGTTTCTCTACTGGAAAAGGTTTGATTTTCAGGGGGTGGGGTGGGGTGGGGTATGTCTGCATTCGACACTAAGAAGCTATACTTGCTTTTAAACATATTCTTCGTTAACTGTGACTTTTTTGATTATGCTTCCCTTGTGACTGACTAAGAAAATAAGGAAGTTTCTCAATGAAAAGTGAAAGTGAAGACACAAAGTGTAAATGATAACAATAGTTGTAATCAAGATAAGAGAACATAGTCTGGCCAGTGCCTTTTCTCAAAACAAATAAGATAATTATTTAAATCCAGCTAAGAACTGTCTAAATGAACAAATGAATGAAAGAAATGAGTATTTACGTAAATGCAAAATCTGTTTTATTGTCCACTTCTAAGCAATGCAGATATCTGGGAGTAGGCTTGTCTTCAGTACCTTGTATTGGAAATTTTTTCTTGGTTTCTTGGAGAAGAGAGCTCTGTCAGTGTGACCTATTTTTTAATGCTCTGTGAAGTAGTTTGTTCTCCTGCTCCTTTCTCTTTGGATTGCCCTTGAATTTAAGGTTGTTAAAATAATTGTCCGGGTTTTGCCAACGTCTTTGGCTGAACAAGTAGGGAATGTTTTGTCCATCTTAATAAACAAAGGACACGTCGGGTTTGTAACGAACAGGCAAATTGCCAGTGTCTGGAAGCTACTCCTGTTAGTTTGTGTGTACCTCCTCAATTGTCCCTTTTTATTATGTTAGCCGATTAGGCTCTGTGAAAAATTTCTGTAGCTGAAATTACTTATTTGTGAAAACGATGTCAAATGGATTGTTTGGGCAGATACATTAGTGATTTAAAAATAAAATGCGGCCATCAGCATAATCAGTTTGGAATAGAAGGTGCAGCAAAGATGTCTCTGTTCCCTCCTCCCACATTTACCTTGTTTGACTTGCTAATTTAATCACTGGCACTGAAGCTAAGGCTCAAATTGTCGGTGGAAAAGGTGAGTGTCTCCCACTGATGTTGTTAGTTAAAATTTCTGTCTGATTCGAAAGTAAATTATGAAGAAAAAAAAAACCCAACAGAAATGGTTGGGGGCACTTGGTAAAGCCATTTTCCGGTGGGGCAGGGAGGGTGTTACGGATTTAATGAAGAGCTGCTGCAGTAAGAGTCCCTGTAACAAAGTTCTTGTTTTCACTGACTAAAGAGGGGTTTTTTACCACTAGTTCATGCACGGCTTTATAACATGCACAATTATCTCAAGATAAAAACACATGCCAGTTTTACTACTGTGACATCCTTCACACTTGGCTTATGGTTGAAAGTCTTTGATTTGAGTGGCAGTAAAATTGATTTGTCTTGTATTCCCTACATATTTACTCTAGGAAAAAAAGATTTTGAAGTGAAAACAAGGCTTTGGATGACTGTAGGCAACAGACACAAATTAAATATTTTCTTACTTATTCTGTTGCCAATTCAGAGATGAAAAACATATATCACTTGGCTGCAGTTATTTGGTAATAAACATAATAAAGCTGTGAAGTAGTTCTGAATTCAGAACATGGACCTGCATTAATTTTGTTATTCATCAGTGTAGGAAGGAGTATTGCAATCACCGGCATTGACTGTACTTATAAATATGATTTTTGTTAGTAAAGGGAGGTACATATATGTTGGGAAGTGAATTACTGTCATGTAGAGAAATCATATTTTGCCTTAAAATAAGATAATTGATAACCCACAATCCTCCTTTACTGTTCACAAGTGCAAAGCTTATTGTTAGTCACTGAATTATTACATGTTTAGAACTTTTATTTGATTCTAGTATTTTCTCAGGACTCAGAGAGATGTCATTTGTTAAACTTACTGGTCGGTATTTCTGATAAAGGCAGATATGCAAAGTATATTAAAGTCTTAAGGAGCTGGTATGGAAAGAGAAGCCTGTGAACTTTCAACTTTGTTCATTCCAAGTCTTCTCAAAATACTCTCTTTTGGGAATCTCTCTAGATTTTTCTTTTTCAGAATTGAAATATGAAAACTATATACATTTGAAACATTTGATAGCCTATGCTGACCCTGTATCTAAAACCTGCATACAATGCAAGCTCAGTGAACCTCCATATACTTGATACAAACCTAATTTCTTAGTGCTTTTTTTCAAGGATTAACAGATATGCAATCAAACTTACTAATGTATAATTTAGACCAGTTAGCATACTGTATGCGTGAAATAATGAATGGACTTTTCTTATTCATACTGCGAATGATATACATTTCCCTGGTGCTCATCCTGTGACTAATTCCAAAATTTCATGCTAGGAAATGAATTTTAATTATACAATAACTCTTAAGATGGCAGTCGTGTTACTAGTATCCTCGGTTTTGCCTTCTCTCTTCTCTTCCCTCTCTCTTAAAAAAAAAAAGAAGGGAAAATTATATAAGACAATATAGTTTATATAAAAATTTATATGGTGTTTATATGCAACTTGCTAGTTCATTTCTCTGCTTATTTATTCCATCTATTAATCTTACTAATAAAAATTTAAATAATACATCTTGCTGATCAGCTTTGCTGAAATGCTTGGCTTCGTTGTTTCACTATTACTCCTGCTAATTTTTATTTCAAATCATTATCTAAACTGTTTAACAGGGTGAATCTTGTCCTAGTAGCTAAATTATATTCTTTAGGTAAGCAAGCTTTAAAACAAAACCAAATAATGTTCTTCGATTTCCAGAGGAAACATCTCACATTAACACAAAACAGCAGGGTCTTTTTTTCCCTCCAGCACACATTCAGCAATTACATGGTACCATCCAGTTGTTCCTCGACTGCATTGCAAACTGGATTATCTTTGAGATTTCACCAGATCAATACGCTTCAGTTTTCCATATGAATCTATAATTTGGTGGTTGCCAGACTGATTTGCCTTCTGGGGTCAGCATGCAGCTTGGTAGAGGAACCAAGGGAGAGAGGCCTCAGCCCTGTACTGCAGGGACCTGGGGAGCGCAGAGTCGTGGTGGGAGAGGGCATCTAAGTGCTTTCATTTAACAAATGCTATGGCCTTGTGGTTCGCGGGTGGCCCTACAGACTTCCATTCTGGGAATCACTGCTTTAAAGGCAAATTGCTGCCACATTATTTGTTATCAGTGTTTGTAGAACAAGCTCTACTAGCAATGCCTTGAGCTGTGAGGCCATTGATGCCCTGGTAGCGCCATAACTGCTCTTTGTTGCATCAAAAGCTTTGCCTTTCTCGCCTTTGCTAATGAAGTGTCTATTTTTTGTTCTGCTGCTCTCTCTCCGACTGTGTTTCTTCTTGCTTTCTCAGAAGGAAAGCAGGGGTTGCCTACCAACTTCAAGAACATCCTTCACATGAATCTTCGATGTGATCACTTTAACCTGTGCCACGGATTCTTACTGTCTTATGAAACATTTTTCATTCCTGTGAGAAAATCTAACACAAAGTTGGCCAAAGGGTCCCCAAAAATGTAACAACCAAACAAACCAGAATGAAGTTGCATGTAACCCTGATTTTTTCAGTAACCCAGAATCAGTACAATTTATGCATATTACTCTATCCTGATAGAGTAATACTATCCTTTAAGGCTTCCCAGAGCAGGGAGAGAGGAGTAGTCTTCTAATTCTCAAGGTATACCTCTTGCAACACAACAGTGGGATAAGCTGATAAGAGATTTGTTTGCAAAACTTCTTGATTCTATTTTTTCACATTTACTAGCTCTCTTCATTTTGCTTTCAGCTTTCTTCACTCTGCTGCTTCATGCAGCAATATTCACTTGACTTAATTTGGACAGATATAATCTGGATACTACTGGCAGTAAGCCCTGAAAATTCCTTCTTTTCTAATACAATGTTGCAAATACAGCAGTTCTGACTACCTTACTCCCTAAGCACCTACATGAGCTGTGCTTTCTGTCACAAGTCAAATGTGTGTTTTTCCTGTCTGACCAGCTTGGTCTTCTTACGCTTGCTCGTGTATTTTCCAAAACTCATTTCTCTCCTTGTCTTGTGTTTGAGTCTCATTGTTTGGAGAGTGGCTTGTTACCATGAGACTTTATTTTGTATTTTCTGATTGCATTTGGTGTAGTGATTTGTAAATGTCGATCGCACTTCAGGGGAAGTATCTGCCCACTCTGTAAGTGTATTAAAAGCTTACTACTTGAGACAAGCTTTTCCAGAGCTGTGGGTTTATGAACTTGTAGAATAATAGTTGTTTCCCATTCTTAGATTGCATTATTTGGCCAATCCTGTAGCTCATGGGACCTATTATCCAGCGTGGTCTTGCTACAAATTAGTCTTCAAAGCTTGGTTGATGAAAAAACTGTACTGATTTTGTCAGGATTTCGACAAACTCACATGTGTCATAATCTGTCATAAATATTGGTGACTGCCTAATCAGATTCTTATTGTATTTCCACGAAGAAAAACATTTTACGTAAAGTTTTCTTTTTGTAGAAAATTGGTCAGACAGATAACTCAATGCTCTTTCAAAGGGAACTCGGTCACCAATTCTGTTGGAAAATGAATCAGAAATATCATTTACTCCCTCAAATTGATGGGATTGTAAGAATGCAACTTTCCATTTCTGACTTTCAATATTGATTGCACACAACAGATTTCTAAAAGTACTTACTCATTTCTGCTTTTGGAGAGTGAATCAGAGAGGTAATGCAAATTCTATTTACTTTTTCCCTTCTAAACATTTTAGTTTTAATCTTGTATGTTTTCAGAGATTGCTGCTTAATGTTCTCTTAGTATTTTGACAATTTGAGCACCTTTCGTTGTGAGCACCCTGACCCCTATTTTGTCTCAGTACAAATGGACTCATTGGAGATGGCTACCGTATATTTCTTGGCCCTTTTGTCTTTCACAAGGCAAAGGCTATGCCAGCTCTGCTGTTGCAGAAAACTAGCAAATAGCTTTACTACAAGAAGTGCAAGGAATTGCCTGATATTTTCACCTTTCAACCTTTGGAGGCTGTGAGCATGTATTTTCTTCAGTACAGCATCATCCAGCTGGTAATCCATGGCTTCTTAATACTGAATTGGGGGGAAGGGGTTTCTCTTTTCATTACTTTCTGCTTGTTTTTGGCTTTAGCACCATGCCAATTGTACTAGTGGGTGGAGGCAAACAAAACCACATAGAAAGATGAGGAACTAATTTCCCATGTCAAAAGAATAAAAGTCTCAAGGAGCTGCAATTCCTACACGTCTCCTGAAAACTGAGGGTTGCAGAGAGGCGAGAAAGGCAAGTTTTTAGTGGCAGGGGTACAGCTGCAGTGTAACTCCCCAGTTAGCAGGTCTGGTTTGCTGCCCCAGCTACAGCTGGGGGCTGGCCAAGCAGGAGCATTGCTTGCAGCTGGCCATGCTGGAAGGACAGAAATGAAGGAGCAAAGGTGAGTAAAGATGTCTGGTGAATTCAGGGAGAAGTTTTTTGATGTAATGAGGGGTGGATTGAGAACATAATTTTATAAAAAACATTCTTGGAGAAGAATTTCTTCAATCTAGGTAAGTTCAATGAGTGTTGTGTTTGTAGGTATTTTTCTCATAGATATGGCTCTGTGCTTTGACTTTTTTGAATAAGTGAGTAAGTAGCTTTTTCTTTTTCCCTCTTTTTTCCAAGATGCTTATATGAATTTTAATCTCAGTTTAGCTACACGACCTATTTGTGAGTCACTTGGATGTTTTGCTCTTAAAGTCTAGCTGAAGGTCAGCTTCCTTCAGAATTTATGGTCGGTGTTTTTATGTACTGTCAAGATATATTAACACCTATTATAAATCCTTCCTGTCCTACTGTTGTTGTTTTTATTAAGACTGTAGTGGTGCCTATACACTGCAGTTCAGTAGATAACAGTCTGGATCCATCTTGAATAAATCCCTAGTGAGGTTTAGCTCTTGCTTCAAAGAGTTTATAATCTAGTTCTGGCATAATACTAGTGTCCTACCTTCCCAGAGGAATTTTTTCCTCAGTCACTTAATAACTGGGAGCTAACCTTTTTTGATGTGAAACGCTGAATTCTTGAAGCAATTGCTTTGACTAGTAGACTGTATGAAGTTCAGGTGGGAGTAGTTGATCTACCTTGTGTGAACACGAGAGGCAGCACCTCTGCTTCTGAAGTTCCTGAAATGATGTTAATATCCCTCTTTAATTGGTGCCCTCTGACAATTTTGCCTGGGTAACTTGCTTTCCCTTAACTATTGTCAAAAGGCTTTTAGCTGGAGTAAAAACTTCAGCAAAATCATTCTAGCTTTCTCTATGCTATTTATATTGCCTCTGCTCTCTTTGGTAGAAATAGCTATGTTCAGTTCCTGCAGCGCTGTACTCCACCTTATCCTACCTTTTGATTTTGTAAGTGAGGGAAGTTTTGTTGTTGCTGCTTAAGCCATGCTGCATTACCAGTTCTTCCTGCATTTTGAAGTGTATGGGTGCAACTTACGAACTCCTCTTCTTTCTGCCCAATAACACTGGTAGAGTTTAATACAGAAGAATAGCTTTGTAAAAGCACCTATGTACACCTTTCTCACCCCTCAAAAAACTTCCTTCAGATGCCCGCTTCTGTATTGTGAATGACTACTTTATAACAATCCATTATTAAAATATCCTTTTCAAAGGGTTAACTGAGGTAAGGTGTTTGCCTTTTTGGAGGGAAGGGGTAGAAATACTAAATTTTTGTGTGTGGAACACTTGAGATGGAGGCGTGTTGTCAGAGCACTTGCAGGTGCTGGATTCCCGTGAAGACTCATCTGAAGCAGCTGTTCGGAGCAGGAGAAGTCCATTGCACTGAGAATTTTTCTTGGGAAGTTATGCTATGATGTGTAGGCAAGAGAGCAACTGTAGGGCGGTCTTTCGTTTAATGCGATTACAATAACTGCGCTGCAAGTTTTCATGGATGCATGACTATGTTCTGTTAATGTGAAAATGCAACCTGCAAGTGTTCATTTATGTATTTATATAAACGGACCCCACAGGGGGCAATGTAGCCTGGCAGAGATGGAGGAAGACCAGGTCTCTGCCTTCTCCAATCTCTGCTTTTACTCTAGAGGTCTCTGTGTCTCTATTCTTTAATCTACAACACAAGGCTGAGATGCTTGTTGGTAATAGATGGCATACTGCATTCGCATACCAGGAGGAGTGCTAAGATAAATCTTTCATACCAGAATGAAAAATAAAATCTCACATTTTTAATTATTTATTTATGAAGTGAAGCATTAATGAAATTGGCTTCTTCAGAACACTTCGTTTGGGTTCTTTTGTTTTCTGAAAACTTTCTGAACTTTAGAATATTTGCAAAATTTTAACATGCCAGAATAGTAAATGTTTTCTTTTTCAAACCCCATAACAAGCTGTCTTCCCACTACTCTTAAGAAGCCCAGATTGGGAAATCGGGAAAATCAGTCCTGTTTTGTGAACAGTTTGTTTCAACACGCTGATCCTTTGTGAAAAAGTAATGAATTGCTAAAGCAATGGTAACTGCTGAGTGTTTTCCCTCTTTGCAAAGACCTTTGAGATCTACTGATTAAAAAGTTCTCACAGAGGTGATGATATAGTTATTTGTCATGGTAGCAACTGAAAAAATAATGCATAGGAATTCATGTAGAAATTATTAATGTATTGCTATAACACTTGGATAGCTCAAGTGAATAAGTAATAGGTGGATAATTGACAGGAATTGATGCAAGTAATCGAAATCTCATTCTAGTCTTGAAGTCTGTCAGTAGAGATGTTTAAAAAGTAGAATTTATGACCTGTGGGAAATTTGAATAGTTGAGCTACAAAGCATATTAAAATCCTATAAAGGATGAAAAGGCAAAGCAATGAATATTTTCACATAATGAAAAGTTTCCAGAAATACGTAGCTAAAACTAGGAGCAAAAACTCTTTGCATTTTAAGTGTGTTAAATATTTAAGTGATTCTGCATATTAACATAATTTTCCATATTGGAAATAGCACTTCCAAATTAAAATTATTCTTCATGTTCTTCTGACTTAATTTTGTCAGAATCAACCTAAATAACCAGGTTTGAACTGAATAATATTTTCTGAAAGTAACTTTTCTGGTTAAGAATTTTTGTGGTCCCATTTCTTCTTTGTTCCTTATTTTAACACATACACCATCAGTAGTTCCTTCTGGTAACGTCCTGATCATTGTATGATATGTTTCTGTGTAAAACTTGAAGACATTAAAAAAAACCCCTCTCCTTACAAAATTGTAGAGGAGTAAGATGACATCAGAGTTATCTCTGCCTGTATCTGCACTTTTCTTACAGTTCAAGTAGGGACCTTGGTTTCTTTGAAGTCTTACTTGTTTTTTATGTCCCTATGGATGGCTTGGAAGACAGGTATAGCTTCAGTTTATAATTCAGTGGTGTATATATAGGATGTGTGGGGCTGTCTGTTTTTTCCCTCAGGCTTGCTTTATGAACTGGTCAGTCTATATTAGGATTGTTCCTGTAAGAGTGTGACCGTGAAAATGATCCATAGTATTTTTTGTGTTCATGGTCCTATACTGGATAAAAGGTGCTAGTTACAGATCAGGTTTCAATGTGGCTTGTGTGGTCCAAAGACAAGAAAGATTATGATCACTATCCTAGTGCTTACAAACTAAGAAGATGACAAAAAGATCGTAAAAGCCCACAAGAAAAGCTCAAAGTTAGAAATAAGTCAGCAAGATGAGATGTGTTTATAACCAGACACATGAAGTTGTATATCTGGATATGAGGATGTAGCAGTTAGAGCTAAAACAATGTCCAGATTCATGTTCCTGAGTGACAAAAACGCTGATGATGGGGACTGTGCAAAAAAATAGAAGAGAAAGCTTGGATTTACTTTAAAATTAGTAGCAGTCAATATATAGAATATGGAAAGATATCTGAACCCCAATATATTTATTCATATGGGTGCTCCTAAGCAATGAGGTTGTGTGTAAACCACAGGAAGAGGAGTCTCTCTTGAATGTAATTTCGATTAGTTGTGTTCTTAATTGAATCATGAAATACAAATATTCCCACAGCATCAAGGATTTCACTCATGTTTAGAGAGCTTGAAGTGGAATAGAATAGCATTTCTGTTTTAACAATATTAAATTATATATGGTGCTAGTAGTATATCCTATACCAGTATTTATTTCTAGATTCACTTTCATTAATTTCTTGCATGTTTTCTAGGTTAGGGTTCCTCTGATATTTTAGAAGGCTATATTTTGATAAAGGGCCATTCCATATCCCGTCATCTGAAATACGTTTCAGTTTGTCCATCTCTTATTTCTTTCATAAGAAAGAATAAGATTTAAAAATAAAATATACTGAAGTTGGGAAACATATTGTTCACCTGAAGTGTAATTCTGTACCTTCTGTACATAGCACAATATTTATCTGTCCTGGTTTCAGCTGGGATAGAGTTAAATTTCTTCCTAGTGCTGTGTTTTGGATTTAGCATGAGAAGAATGTTGATAACACACTGATGTTTTCAGTTGTTGCTAAGTACCCTGCTAGTCAAGGACATTCAGCTTAAAACAAAAAAACAAACCAAAACAGGTGCTGGGGGGGAGCAAAGCTGGGACAGCTGGCCAATGGGATATTCCATACCATGTGACGTCATGCTCAGTATATGAATGGTAGGCGTGTTCCAGGAAGTAGCAATCGCTACTTGGTTATCGGTCAGCACGGGTGGTGAGCAATTGCATTGTGCATCACTCATTTTTGTATATTCTATTCCCCGCCTCCCCCTCCCCCTTTTCTGTTCTATTAAACTGTCTTTATCTCAACCCACGAGTTTTTCTCACTCTCACCCTTCTGATTCTCTCCCCGTCCCACTGGGGGGGTGGGGGGAGAGTGAGTGAGTGAACAGCTGCGTGGTATTGGCTGTCTGCCAGGTTAAACCATGACATTATCTCAAAGGCTGTTTTTTTGTTGTTGTTTTTAGATTTACATATATAACAAATCTCAGACTGGAGTTCTCTTACCATATGTTACCGTGACATTTTGCATTTCAGTGCATTAATACTAGTTAAGTACTTTTTTTTCCCCCAATATCAACATATTTCTTTTAATTGAAATTTGAGTAACCATTTATTATTTTTATGCATGCAGACTAAATAGGATTTTGCAAACTTTCTTAAGGTTAAAAGAAAAGCATAAAGAAGTTGGGGAGAGGAAACCTTCAAAATTCTTTAAGTTTTGAGACTTGTAATGTTCGAAGTGACTCTATGTTGAATATTGTGAAGTATTTACTCTTTAACACACTTGGATTCTCAATATTACTATTAATAAAGATCCCTTCCACAAAACTAGTTACTTTCTTTTTGTCAAATGAGACCTATGGAACAATCCAAGTGTGAGTATTTTAGTTGCCAGCTGCTTCAAGCCAAGAAGAAAACTCTGGATTAAAAACACAGTTCAAGACAAATGTTAGTGTACAAAGCAGAAGTCAAAATAGTGCATTTGTGTTTGCTGTAAAACTAACAGAATATAGCTTCCTGGTTGAAAATAAATATGGCAAGTGGGATCCAGCTTTAAAAAGAAGATACTTTAAATAGGAACAGTCTCTCTAAATACAGAAAATGCAGCTTAATGCTATTTATTTATTTGTTGTTCAAAGGTTTCACTAAGCATAGAGTTTTAAAGGGAATGACTGAAACTATCTTGTCCAATTCAGCAAATGCTCGTGGCCAGAAAAAGCATGTCATAAAGACTTAATTTTGAAAATACAGATCTGTTTTTCTTTCATATGTTCTAAACAATACCTTTTTTTTTTTTATAGTATATGTAATTTAAAAGGGATCTAGATTCCAAAAAGTGAAAGGAAAAATAGGGTGGGCTGGTTTAATCCACTGTTCATTTCGGAGTGAATGGAATATTTTTGTGTCACATGACAAAAGTGTGTGTGTGTGTGTATATATATATATGTATATTATTATTTGCCAACAAGCAGAAAAATTCTTGTTTTACTTCAATCCAGTTTTCTTCCTCATGTGGTCACTAAATGACAGAACAATTATTTGGCTCTGGGGTGCATTGCCATAATAATCAGAGAAGACGGTTTTGTTGGTAAAATAGGCAACAGCTTATGTACACCCTGAAGGAATTCTTGAAGAAATTACCTAAAAGCTTCACAGATTTGCTGGTCTAGAATTTCACATTTGGTCCATTTTAAGAACGTTTCTATGAAGACTTAACAAGTCCAATCTGAATAGCACATTTCGGGCAATTTCTTATGCTTTTGAAGTTACGACAAAATTTGCATTTACTTCATTGGGATGAGAATGTGTTATTTCATCTAGAATTTTGGAGAACTGCATCCTGTTACAGTATCATGATAACTTGTATTTCAAATAGACATCAACAGATGGATTTAATATCAGACTAATAACAAAATATATCAGTTCCTAGATGTTTCTGACAGTGAAAATTGGCTCAGCATTCAGTTGAAAACTGAGTCTTTCCAGTCTGTAGTTTAATTTTTTTTTGCTGACAAACATACGCTCAGTATTGGTACCATGAATATATCCCCATGCAGTAGAAAGTGTACAATAAGTTATTTGGCATTTAGCACATACCAGGAGTTAAACTCCTGTACTGTGTATCAATTACTTCATCTTCATGTATCAATCACTGTGTAGCAAGCTGTTTAAGTAATGTGAAAAAGCAGATGACGTGGCACAGAAGGACCAATTGGTGACCATGCTGATGTGGTGCCATGCAGCATTCTTACTGGCCAGTGTAAAGTTGCTAAGACCACCAAATAAGCCCCATAAAAAATATTTGATATAGCTTTCCCGTGGTTTTCCAGACCCATTCTCAACACTACTCAAAAGTGGGGGGGAAGAAGATGACCTTGAGAAGAATGTCTACATCAGACCCCGCTTCTACTGTGGATGTTTGTGCTGCTGCTCCAATGACATCAGCTTGGATATGTTTCCTGGGTGGGGGGTGTGTGTTCCTCCCCAGCCCCCACTCCCCTGCCCCCCAAATGTGCTGTATAGGATATTCCACACAGTCCTATTGTCCTATTTTACTGCAGAATTACACTAGCGGTGTTCCCAAGTATTATAACTTATTCCATGTTGGACTTCACTATTGTTTATTAGGCGTTCTGAATATGAAAACTAATTTAGAACTGGATCCCAGGGGTGTGTGTTCCTCCCCAGCCCCCACTCCCCTGCCCCCCAAATGTGCTGTATAGGATATTCCACACAGTCCTATTGTCCTATTTTACTGCAGAATTACACTAGCGGTGTTCCCAAGTATTATAACTTATTCCATGTTGGACTTCACTATTGTTTATTAGGCGTTCTGAATATGAAAACTAATTTAGAACTGGATCCCAAAAGGCAATTAGTTTTAAAATTGGCTTGTTGCATTTCTGTGTTTGCATTTGAGTGAATTGCAAGATCTAAATCTTCTCTGTCCAGGAATTAAATAAAAATGGTGCTTGTTTGTCAGCTGCAGCAATTCAGTGTGGGATGTAAATGTTCCTGATGTGCATTTTGGTGGTCTCTTACTACCTCTTGAAGAGTTTCTGCGTTGTCTATTTCTCATATCACTTATAGCTGCAAAACCTCACCAGCTACAGCTACCCTGTCTAATCATAAGGATTTCACCTCTTCATTAGTTAATGGTTCTGATGAGGATTTCTGTAACAGCTGGTAGGCATTAGGCACCAACCCTTGTTACAGATCAGCGAGGCTTGCATGCTCTGGTGGTTGTGACTGCCTGAAAGTGCAGCCTCTGTTGCGAAGATTACCAGAGGAGGAGACAAAACTGGCAGCAGCAGCATCTGCTCTTCATTAGGACAACACTACCCGTGAGAATAGATTTGAAGGAAAGAAGGCATCCTTACTATATGTTTTATTGTGCTTTGAGCTGTTACTCAAGTTAGTCTTGCTTGATAGGCACCAGTTGTGTAAGCAGTTATTTGGAGGGGCTGGGAGGTACGTTGGATTGCAACGCAGCTTATTCAGTGCTCTGTTAGGTCATTTTCTAATGTCGAAATCTGTAGTCTGTATCATTTGGGTCCATCTAGGTAACAAAGTAGTAATCGGTGATCAGTTGCTTCCTCGACAGGAAGCAAGATATAATTTCATCTTTACCCCATGTCTTTGAGATTTTAATTCTGCTAGGAGGACTTTGTTCTCTGTGTCTGGCAGCTTCATCTTTGGCTTCAAGAGCTCAGTGATAACATTCAGTCTCTGTCGGATTGTGCGCGCGCTCCCTGCGGCCTTACCGCTCTCCCTTGGGCTACAAGCGATGGTTAAAGTTTCAGTTACTGCAGTACATCACGCTGCTGCTAGACCACCCTGTCAGTTCTACTAAAGCTTTTTATTGTATTAAAAAATTTAAACATGGAGAACTTGAGCTGCCATTTATGGATGAGCCATTTATAGCTTATTGAATTTAAGTAATAAAGGATTCATAGCTTAATAAATTTCCCTTTGCCTTACACTTTACGCTATGACATAAAGACAAGTGCAGAAGATGTACTGAACTACTCAAATCAATTGGGATTGAATGCAACAGAGTGATTCATTGATTCAGAATGTCAGTTTCTCACCACCTGATAAACTTTAATTTGCTTTTCTGTTGTTTTGTCTGCAAATGATCAATATTTAGAATATCAGTGCAACTGTGCTGCTTAAAAGATACGTATTTTCTTAAGGGATTCAAACCTTTTTGTGTAGTTTTTTTGTCATATTGGTCATTAACCATTTGATTTGGTATATCTATTTAATGCCTAAAATTAGTAGTTAAATATGCGTAGTGATTTCTAAAGGTACCTGAAGAACTGTTAAGCTCCTTTGGGAGACTACTGTAGAAAAGAAGTAATAAACTAGGGAAGAGAAGCTCAAAACATCAATCCCTTGTTCCCAGCAAGCCAATATTAATGCATCCTTCATGTTTTAGGGACACTTATGAAATATTGTGTTAGGGTTTGAGATACTGTCACAAAAGGTTCATTTAGAACGGCTCATTTAGGACTTTCTGTCCATCAGTTGTCTTCCACTACAGCTGAAAGCACAAATGTTGGCTCAGATGTCACATGTGATAGCTGTGTATTTTGGCAATGGCTGTACCCTCAGTACACGGACGAATGGCAATCTTGTACATATAAAGACGACATCAGAATCTTGTTTCAAAGGTTAGCAATGGTGCTATTTATAGAGAGATCAACGATTTCCTAAAAGAAAAATGTTAAAATAGAAAGTGATTGAGTATAAAAAAATTGAAAGTATGGATATCTTTTCATGACAGTTGCATTTATATATTGCTTTAAACCTCCCTCAATTGCATTATCAAGGATTTCCTGGAGTGGAAAGGAAACTCTGGGGCCAAACACTAGTGTTCTGTTATCACAAATACTCATCTTTCTTGTAGGAAATGTTTTTCAACTCCTTTGTATATCTACTAAACATATCTCTTCATTTTGTCTTTTTGGATGCTATGTGGGTGTTAGCTTTCCAGTTGTCTTTAAAATAAGAAATTGGCTTTCTGGCTTATCACATTCTGTTATAATTTTGTTTCTCCCAAATGAGCTAACACACACTTCTATATTTCTTGGGTTATTTTTTATTAAGGCAAAGTATTTTAGCAATTATGTCAATTAATGTTCAAAACAGTTTTAAAAAAATCTAGTAGTAGGAAAACAGCGGATTGTATCATAAAAGGAGAATGTTAATGTGAGAATGAGATTAACTTTGAAGAACTTACTTTTTAAACACCAGCAATAGCTTTCCTTATATATCTTATTTGACTTCAAACTTTGATTTTAAACATTTTACTGTAGAATAATTAAAATGGAAATAGCCTTATAAGACAGCACTTACTGTTAATTACTTCTTAGATGTTTTGATTCTAAATGCACAAGTAAAATGAAAACAATCCTGTAGACAGCGTTGGAATTTAATATAAAGAAACAAAACACTGTATGACCTTGTTACTTCAGCACTAATTACACTTTAATAGGTACTAGTATACATGTTTCAGGAAAAATAAAGTTTTAAAATTAAAGTACAGCTTAATATTCAGCAGTATAATAACTGTAAAGGATTGAAAAATCCTATTTGAATATTTTACTTGTGATTATTTCTTCCTCTTAAACTTGTACACTGTAAGGAGAGCTTTTCAGTATTAGATGCCTTAACGTGAGCATTTTAACTGTGGTTCTTTGGTAAAATAATGTTACAAATTATTTTATATTTAACATTTCTGTGAAAAATTATAGTCCTGAGTAAAGTCTCAGCTAGAGAGTTTATTTTTCCCGAGGAACTGGAAAATTGCTTTATTGCTAATAGAAGTCATAGGTAGGCATTAAGGAGGAGAAAGTGCCATCTAAAAGTTCTCTTGCATATACGTTTAATTGCACTTCATTTGTTTCATGGTGTTTGGATTTTTAAGTTTGTCATGATGAAACTTCAAAAAGAGAAGCGATCTTCCAACACACATAACTTGGGAATAGAGTCTTTAACTGGTATCTTCTGTTGTTTAATTGCATTTTCCTTGTGTGTTTACTATATGCTATGTATTTGCCACAGCTCTTAGTATAGTCTTATTTCCCCTGTACAGTTTGCAAAACGGTTACAGAAAGGGAGACTGCAGTAAAAGATAGGATTCTGTTATTACTGCATGATGTATTGAGGATCAACAGTTGTCTGTGCAGTGAACGCACGATCCCTGGTGTATATGGCAAAGGGCAAAAGTGACACCGAGTGGCTTTTAGTATGATTCTCCACTCTTCCTTGGTGTAATTTAACTGGGTATAGATACGAGTTGATACGGATGTTACACAACTGGTGACAGGAGTATTTTTATTCTTGGTTATCACAAAACATCAGCTATGAATGTGTATTTTTTTAATACTAACCAAAGAGAGATAAGCACGGTGTTTGGTTAAGTCCATAAGATAAGGTAATGGAAGCATAGGGAGACATGAGTATCAGTAAATTAAACATGCTTGGGGATGTTCATTGGAATAACTTGCAGCTATTTTGGAGTCTGTTAGCCTCCAGAAGAGTGTCACTGTGTGCAAACTGCATATTAAAAATGGTCTGTGGAACGGTTTGATTTTTAACTCTGGAAATTCTGCCTGGTAGTTATCTGGGGGAGGGTTGGGACGTGTGCAAAACATGTGAGGGACCATTCCACCAATTTGTTAGTACTATTGAATGGTACAATATCATATTATCTGATAGAAACTATTAATAGAAAATAATAGCTCAATCATGTGCCAGTGCCTGGCTATTTTCCTGGATGCTTCATTTACCAGTTTAGTGGCTTTCTTGGATATTGAAATGATGATGTACCTTTTAAGTTTTTGAAGAAGCTGATTTTATTTATTGACTGATAAGGGAAATGTTTGTTGTACTGAAAAGTCGATGAAACAAGTTATAGGCAAACTAGAAGTCCAGCTGAAAGGCACCAAGTCCAACCATTAACCTAGCACTGCCAAGTCCACCACTAAACCGTGTCCCTAAGTGCCACATCTACACGTCTTTTAAATACCTCCAGGGATCGTGACCCCACCACTTCCCTGGGCAGCCTGTTCCAATGCTTGACAACCATTTTGGTGAAGAAATTTTTCCTAATGTCCAATCTAAACCTCCCCTGGCACAACTTGAGGCCGTTTCCTCTTGTCCTATCAGTTGTTACTTGGGAGAAGAGACTGACACCCACCTCGCTACAACCTCCTTTCAGGTGGATGTAGTGAGTGATAAAGTCTCCCCTGAGCCTCCTTTTCTCCAGGCTAAACAACCCCAGTTCCCTCAGCTGCTCCTCGAAAGACTTGAGCTCTAGACCCTTCACTAGCTTCATTGCTCTTCCTTAGACACGCACCAGCACCTCAATGTCTTTCTTGCAGTGAGGGGTCCAAAACTGAACACAGTATTTGAGGTGCAGTCTCACCAGTGCTGAGTACAGGGGGATGATCACTTCCCTAGTCCTGCTGGCTACACTATTTCTGATAAGGCCAATAGCATCCTCGCTTGTCTTGGCTGCCTGGGCACGCTGCTGGCTCATATTCAGCCGCCCCAATGGTTCTTTTCCCGCGGGCCAGCTTCCCAGCCACTCCTGCCCAAGCCTGTAGCATTGCATGGGGTGGTTATGACCCAAGTGCAGGACCTGGCACTTGGCCTTGTTGAACCTCATACAGTTGGCCTCGGCCCATCGATCCAGCTTGTCCAGATCCCTCTGTAGAGCGTTCCTGCCCTCAGGCAGATCAACATTTCCACCCAACTTGGTGTCGTCTGCAAACTTACTGAGGGTGCACTTGATCCCCTCATCCAGATCATTGATAAAGATATTGAACAGAACTGGGTCCAATACTGAGCCTTGGGGAACACCGCATGTGACCAGCTGCCAACTGAATTTAACTCCATTCACCACAACTCTTTGGGCCCGCCCATCCAGACAGTTTTTTACCCAGCAAAGAGTACGCCCGTCCAAGCCATGAGCAGCCAGTTTCTCCAGGAGAATGCTGTGGGAAACGGTGTCAAAGGTTTTACTAGATAGACAACAATTCTAGACAACATCCACAGCCTTTCCCTTGTTCACTAAGTGGGTCACTGTGTCGCAGAAGAATATCAGGTTAGTCAAGCAGGATCTGCCTTTCATAAATCCATGCTGACCGGGCCTGATCACCTGGTTGTCCTATGTGTGCCACATGATGGCACTCAAGATGATCTGCTCTATAACCTTCCCTGGCACCGAGGTCAGGCTGACAGGCCTGCAGTTCCCCGGATCCTCCTTCGGGCCCTTCTTGTAGATGGGCATCACAAATGCTAACTTCCAGTCAAGTGGGACCTCCCCGGTTCGCCAGGACTGATGATAAAGGATTAAAAGTGGCTTTTTGAGGTA